>NW_017536296.1:313080-316021 GCF_001853355.1 Bactrocera latifrons | reverse complement strand
AATTACAAATAAAGTCGACGTAAATATTATTTAACTTTTTATTTAAAAAAAAATGGCTACTTTTCATTTCATTTCTACAGGGTGTTAAAGCCACAGCATGCATGTAGTTACACCCCAAGTATATAATTTGCAGCAGTGTTTGCATTTAATGTGTTCACTTGTCTGTGTGAGTTTTTGTTTGCCAGTTGCGCGCGTGTAAATTAAATTTTTAATTTATCCGCAACTGTGAATTATAAACGCGCACACATACACACACACACACACCAATATGTGTCTGTTTGCAAAGGAATTTAATATAACATACTTGCACTTCAGTTCATTGTTTGCATGCAAACAAATTATTTCGTTGTGTACGTTTATTTGCTTTGTTTTTTTTTCTGCTGTTGTTGCTCGCGCACAAAAGGAATTTTAATTAGTGCGCAATTAAGTCGGCTGCAAGTGCATGAAAAAACTATAAAAAAGAATGCCAAAAAAGGAAATATTCGAAAAATAAAAAAATAAAAAATTGTTGAAACAATTAAAAGGGTTAAAAAAATTAAAAAAAAAAATATTATCAAAGCGAATTTCAAAGCGCAAAAATTTAATTTTTGAAGCGTTGAATGATGAGCAATCGAATTGAGGGATTAGGCGTCGTTTCTTGCCGATAAACTGCTGTTCTAGGAATAATTATAAAACATTTTTTTTTTTTTTTTTGCATTTATTAGATTAAATATCTCTCTCCCTTTTTTTGATAGCTTAATTCGCTGGTTTAATTTTCTATATATTTGTTTAAAAATAGTTAAATAAACACTACTATACACATTTACATATCTATCGCGAAGAAACCCAAAATTCATTCATGTTACTCATACGCACCGTAGCACCAATTGATAGGCTTTCATTAAAGTTAGTTAAACCACAGTATTTTAAACATAAATATGCTAAATGATTAGCAAACACTAACATCGGTGGCATCAAAGTCATAATACCCTTTACAGTTGGATATCTTATAGCTTGAAATGGAATTAAAATACCTTTATCTTGATATTGAACGGATAGTATGTATGGCAGCTATAAGCTATATCAGTTCGATCTGTACAATTTCTATGTTGCTTACACTGCAGCCATGGATAATAGCTCTTGTAAAATTTCATGTAGATATTTAGTCAAATTAAAGACATTTCCATACACGCACTTTATTTCGAGCTTTCAGTTTGTATGGCAGCTATATGCTATATCTAACCGATTCTTACAGTTTTATCAGAGATTGTATTGCTGTCTTCAATAATAATAAATTTTTCAAATTCCGTAAAGATATCTTGAAAAATAAAAATTTGTGTATTGAAAAACTTGATTTTGCTCGATCAGTTTGTATGGCAGCCATTATAGCATATGGTTCGATCTAAATAATTTCTTTGAAGATTTCGTTATTTCCTTAGCTAATAATCTATGCCAAATTTCGTGAAGATATCTCTTCAAAAGAAAAATTTTTCTATACAAACACTTCATTCCGATCGATCAGTTTGTATGGCAGCTACATTCGAGCTACATAAGCTCGAACTGAATAAATTCTTTAGAGTTTGCACTGTTATCTGTAATAGTTACCTGTGCCTAATTTCTAGAAGATATCTTGCAAATGAAAAAGTTTTTCAAACAATATCTTGATTCATTTTGATCAGTTAGTATGGCAGCTATTTTATATAGTGATCCGATTTCGGCGATTTCTAAAAATAAGATCTCCTTCTGAAAAACAGAGTGACAAGTTCATATACTATATACCCATATATCAATATCGACTGAGCTGGTCTTAGGGTTGGTATATAGGCGTTTTCTTCTTGCCCTTCTGCCACTGACTTAAAAATGAATTTAAGTCGTTTCTTCATTTTTTAGTCTTATAAAACACTCTCGATCAATTAGTGAAATACTGACAACTGAAGTGAATCCCATAACATCGATTTTATAGAGATATAGCTCCAAGTATGAAAGGTCTATCTTTAACTAGAAAACTATAAAGCGATAGAGTTGGTATATAGTTATTGTCTATTACAAGCCCTCAGCAAGGCAAAAGAATTTTATTTGTACATCAACATCCAAAAAACTCGAAATTTTAACCGCAGCATCTTTGCTTTCCATACTATATTCATATAAAGAAATAATTTTTAAGTTTCTAATCAAAATTTGGCGTTTTAGCTGATTTATGATGTCCTTAGAGCACATTTCGTAGACAAAAGTTATTTTTTTAGTTTCGCCTACAAAAATTTTCGACTTCACAATCTTCATGATTACTTCCAAAGTGATACAAAGTCATGCATAAAGCGAAACTTAGCATTATCCACCACAAACTTGATTATTTTGCTTCGACTTACTCGAAGCTCAAATCAATCCCTTCAAACCAATGAAAAGGCGTATCAAAGCACATCAACTCTCAGAATGAAGCAGTAGTAGTGCACTTTTGCCTTTAATGAGTTAATAACATAGACAAAATTCGAAGAAAAATAGCAATAAAAAAAAAGCGAAAATGAAAGAAAAGTAGCAATTGCGCTCGAGCTGCTTACAAGCGAAGCAAAATCAAAATGAAATGAATTGAAAAGTATTCCAAATAAATGCGCATTCCGCATGAAATATGCAACAGTAAGGAGATGATGAAAAGGAAAGTAGTATCGGGGAGGAGAGAGAGAGGAAAAAATAACAATCAGGCAATATGTAGCTTCAATTGAAGTGGCAAACGAGCGAATGGAGATAAGCGTAATGCCAAAAAGCAACATCAAAGTGGCTGATGAGCAAGTTGAGGGGCAAAATCAAAGCGAATGGAGATAAGCGTAATGCCGAAAAGGTTATGCATGTGTGCGCGTATGAAAGCTTGTGTGTGCTCTTAATTGAATTTCGCAAATTGAGCATATGGAAATAGCGGCAGTCGCACTTCTGTGTTTTGCGCTCGTTAAATTTATATTTTAATTAAAAA
>NW_017536296.1:300702-312035 GCF_001853355.1 Bactrocera latifrons | reverse complement strand
TTAGTGTGCTTTATTTTTACATAAAGTTTTTTTGTTTATTAAATAATTTTATTCATTTTTCCTTATTTATTATTTCTTCTAAGACAAGAAAAATTTATATTAATCCTTTTAGGTTTTTATAATAAAGTAAAATTTACCTTACATTTTGTAATATTTTTTCCCAATGTATGCTTATGTGTGGCAATCACTCTGTGGCATGTTAATTTCAATTTCAATAAAATGAATATTTATCAACTCTACCTCTTCTATATCTCTCAGTTCAGCTGTCTCTTGTTCTTAGCTGCGGTGAACCCGCCACTCGGGTTGAGGGCTTGCCGATGTGTGAACGGAAGCATAAAAATTTAATAATGAAAATCTGCGTTGAAATCTTACAACAATGTCGAGCGCCGACTCATAGCCTATGGGAATTCATTTGCAAGCATTCAAGCGTGCATCTTTATGTGTGTGTGTGTGTATTCTCCTGAGTTGCTGCGTGTTTTTTCATTTTCATTTATGTTGGAACCGATTTGCAGCTGCATGCAGCGCATTAAATGTGGCCACCCTATCGCTGCTACATTTGTCAGTTGCAAGCTGCAAAAAGATATCAGAACAAAAGCCCTTCGGTAATGCTATTGTGAAATTAAGGAGAAACGCCCGCTCGCACACACACACACACACACACGCATCTATTGTTGTATTTTAGGTGGAAAATTTGTATGCTGGTGTTGGTTTCATATTTTAATTAAAATCTCGCCTTGCCTAGTTTTTCATGTTCACTAGCTTGCTTGCTATCTGCTTGCCTTTTGCGATTTTATTTCATTTCATCGCTTTGATTGTTATAAGTTTTTGCATTATTCAGAAATCAGGTTAAAGCCGTTCAAGTATAAATCAGCACAAAACCCATGTCAGTATGTACACCTGTGTGCATTTATCTTTAAAAGAATTTGGGATTTTTTTTTTTTTTTTTTTTTTTGGTAATTTATCTCATTACTCTGGAAGTATAATTTAAAAAATATGGTCTACATTTAGGCGTTATTTTCAGCGAAGACACATAACACATAGTTTTAGATTTATTAAACAAATTTAATTGAATCTGGATAGATTAGAAGAATCAAGTAATCAATTAACCAACTCATCTCAAGCAGTCCGATATCAGTAAAATTTTATAAAAACTGTAAACGAAACTGTCTTTTTAGCGAAGTCGCATAACTTAAAATAAGAACTACATGGTCAGATAGGTCAAGAGTAAATTTATAATATCACAATGTGTTAGTACCAAGCCTGAGTATTATTTTAGCCCAGACATACACCAAATAATATAAATATTTTGAATTAAAAACTAATATTATATTATTTTAGATAGAAAAAATCGTTTAATGAAAAACATAACCTACAATTATTTTTTTTTTAATCTAGGCCACTTAATTTCTTTCTTTGCGAAGTCACTCACGACGTTTGTAGACGAAGGGGAAAAAGTTATATAATTTTTTGCTTTTCGTTGACCTAAGACGTGAAAACATTCAACTTTATTAGCATACAACCACTATTTTATCAATTAATTTCTATCCTAGCGAAGTCACGAACCAGTTTTTAGACTACGGAAGAAAAAATTACCTTCTTTCTAGTTTTTAGTTGTATTAAAACGGGGAAACCCTAAAATTTATTACTATAATTCTACTATTTTATATAAAAATTCATTTATTTTCCACTTTAGACAAGTCACACACCAGTTTTTAGACCAAGGAAGGAAAGATAACAATATTTCTTGTTCTTCGTTGAATTAAGACATGAAAACATTAAAATTTAAAAGCATATCGTTCATTTGGCTAGCAAAACGAATTGTTCTTTCATGCTAGTGCGTGGCTAGGTTGTTGTAGAAAACTTCAATAAAGTATTGCAAGCTCCCTTTCCAGTCCATAAATGACAAGGACGCGCAATGTGATAAATACATTAGAACACAAACTCGTTGAGACCGTAGGACCGCAACGAAGTGTCATATAGGATTTTGAACTTTCTTTTGGACCTACTTGAATAAAAAAAACTTGGAAGTGAGATTACTTAACTTGTAACTTCTCATTCCATCGCAAAGAAAAATTGAATTAACTACTTTTTTCTGCTTCAACATGAAAATATTATTATTATTATTGTTATTGATCAGCAAGCCTTATTAACTGGGCGCTGAAATGTATGCTACACTTTGTTGAATTGAATTGAAGAAAAAACTGAATTAACCTCATTTTTCTGCTTCAGCATGAAAATATTATTGTTATTACTGTTATTGATCAACAAACCTTATTAACTGCGCGCTGAAATGTATGCTACACTTTGTTTAATGCAGTTTTGCATTAATTATTTACGCTGTTCAAATTCCTCACAGGCATCATTAACCCAAAATATATACAATAATATACTAAAATCTTATCTCTCGCTCGTTTCTATAGTTCTTTGCAACAATATTTTACATATTTTATGAATATTTAATTTTGTGTTTAAACTAACTGCTTTCTTACGATTTCCTTTTCAACTCACCACAATTAACTTTCTAATTTGTTAACAACATTTCGACACTTTAACTTTCCACGCTAGTCATGCATATTTACCGTTATGAGCTGCGCAGTGTATTTGTACTAATTAATAAGCTAAAATGCCGTTAGACAAATTTGTTGCGCACCACTACAACTGCAAATAGTCTAATAAATGAACAGTTAATGTACATTTAATTGCAAGTTAATTAACAAAAATATGCTGCCAGCAAGGAAAACACAGCTGTTGACGCTCTGAGCGATACACGGCCTGCCCAAATTCACGCGCACACACACAAACACAGGCATATATAGCCATAAATGAAACAATAGGCAGAAGCTGCGTGGTAATAAGTTTCATGGAAATTGTTATTGTTGTTGTTGTTTATTTTGTTGTTGCTGTTGTACCTATTTTTGCTTAGCAAATTTTGTGGCGGTTTCACTCGCTATTGTTTAGTGACTTTTTTGATTTTGGGTTCCTAATTCAACTTCCTTGCATACATTCAGGCGCACAATTTTCCCTTTTTCTTTTTTTCGCTTTCTCTCTTTTATCTTACCTTATTTATGCATTCTTTTGTCTGACCGCAGATTAGCATTTACATTTTGCGCAAACAAATCTCAAATAACTTTTTTGATTTATATGAAAACGTTTATCATTTGTGGTCACAACACAGTCAGCAGTCAGAAATAAGTACAACAAAAACATAAAAAAGAAATTAAAGCCATGAAAACGCATAACCTTCGGCCGTAGTGAAGCGGTTATACCTTTCACAGATGCTTTTTTTACGTGTAAAAGGATATAAAAAGAAAATTATCTTAATTTAGAATGCTCAGTTTCTATGACAGCTATATGCTATATTTGCCCGATCTGAAAAAATTTTCGGGATATGGTAGCATGGCCTTGTGCAATCACATCTGTCGAATTTTGAGATGATATCTTGTAAAATGAAAAAGTTTTCCGTATAAAAACAATATGTGCATTGATCAGTTTGTATGGCAGCTATATGCTATAGTCATGCGATCTGAAAAATTTCTTCGGAGCTTGCACCATTAAATTAGACAATAACTCGTGCCAAATTTCTGTAAAATATCTTTTAAAATAAAAAAGTGTTTCATATGAGGGCTCGATTCTTGTCGGTTAGTTTGTGTGACAGCTATATCTTATAGTAATCCGTTATAGGCAGTTCCGACAAGTGAGCAGTTACTTATGGAGAAAAGAAACTGTACGAAATTTCTGAACGATATCTGAAAATATCAGCATCAAACCTATCCAGTTCAGGGTATAAAAATCGAAAGGCTTCAAAATTGCAAACACAAAGTCAGTTGGCAACACTTACCCCACAACCGCAGCTGAACAAAACACTTAGTCAAATGCTCACAAAAAGTATAAGCCGCAAAAGAATTATGCTACAAGTACTCAAGCGCCTAAGCGTATACAAAATGAAAGAATAAATCAAAAAAATTCCGAAACATATTTTCTGAACAATTTTCTAGCTGTCATACAAAGTAAAATCCCAGATTACGGTGTGGTGATAAGCAACTTTATTAGGTTTTAATTTAGTCCATCAGGTTGCTTAGTGCCTTATTCGCATTGCTCAAGCGTGATGAATGCTCAAAATGAGCTTTTTATGTATATATGTTCAAGTGAGTATGTGTATGGGTGTATGTGTGCGTGAAACTGCCACTAGCAGAACGACAGTGCGAGCATCCATCAACACATACGCGTTTAACTCTTCACAACTCATCTCTAATTTATTATATATATATACGATTGTGGTTTTTTCATGGCACCAAAATACAACCACACAACTATGAATACACAAAGCCATAAATAAATGCACCTATAAACCGACTAACACACTTTAGTATGAGTCTACCACCAAGCTCAAAGGTATTTAGACGCTTCGTTTGTGTGTGTATAAAGCTGCCACGATTTATTAAATCCGCTACAGAGCCACCCACCTCCACATATTCACATGCGCAGACATATGTCACACACATATGTGCACTCAAGTCCATACATACATTCATGCATAGTGACATATGTGTGGGCAGAGCGTCTGGTCGCCGGCGTTGTTGCGCATTCAAGCGGATTTGTCCAGCTTAACAAAATTGTCTGCAGCTAGCTATTTCGTTTGCTGATCTGTAGGTCTGTAGGAAAAAAATGCTGCCACTGCTGCTGCTGCTCGGCAACCAAGCGGCTAATGGTTGTCTGCAGTTCATCAGTTGCAGATTTGCAACCACTCTCCCGATCTCAGACTCGCTCTTCTGCCTTGCCAAGTTTAGTTGTCAAATATTTGCTTTCGCTATGGATTAAGCATTTTTTTCCACCAACTGGCTCTAAAATATTGTGGCATGCCACAGTTTGGAGATTTGCCTGCTTTTGCTGCTAAATTTTTGCCTGTGGGTAGGTGCAGGAGGAGCAAAGGTAAAGAAGGACTTACATGAAATAAAAATCTAAAAATATTATATATTATATAGATTAGAGCTTGTCGATTTACAGGGAGACAAAAATATATAAATATTGTGTTTGTGGAAAATGTTCTACGAATCATTCTGAACCACTTTGCCTATGAAATGTTGAGTCTAAGCCCGGTGGCGGGCCAGCGATTTAAAAAATGAAGTTTTCTAAGGATCCGAAAGAACTTTAATACGTAGGTAAGTTTTGATATTCTATTGAATATTTGTCGGAATCGGCCAGTTCGGACAAGGTATCATATATTTCTCATACAACCGATTATTCAGACGATATCAGATTTTTTTAAATTTCGCCTTAAAATTCGCAAGCTCGTTACCGAATTTAGACCAAAGTCTCTTGTAGAACAAATTTAGCATACCCGACTTTATAGAAAGAAAGAATAAGCGACACGCCCTAATACAAAACATGTGTGGTGCAAATGATCAAGAAGACGAGACGTGTGGGTGTGACTCCTTAATAACTTTAATATACATATACATATCTTTCAACTCTTTACAGCTATGTAAGTCGATCAAATTCGCGCAGGAAAAAATTTTTATTTGGAACCTCTCTAAGAAGGTTCGCATATCAGATGGGCGTTATGGGAAGATTCTCATGCCCACAAAATGACACAAAACGAAAACTTAAAGTGACATAAGTGCACTTAGTAGTATCATTCATGGTCTGAGAAAACTTAGTTAAGTGGGCGTGGCTCTTGTATAGATTTAATATACTAAACACATTACAGCTAAGTTGGCCAAATTTGCTTAAGACAAACACTTTTTTATAGGTGGAATTGAATAATAACCATTACTATTCTCAACATAACGGTTATTACTTAATTTGCGATGACTCACTAAGTAAATGCGTCAGGACATTAAATAGCAATGAAAGGAATTCATAAGAACTGGAATCAAAATTGAACAATGCGCTTGGCACCCACCTTTTCATATTTCTGGACCCACCTGAGCACTTCCAAACAAATTCGGTACTTAAGATTAAACCAAATGAAAATGGCTGAAGTCGGACAAATCAAGACTAAAATTGGTCATACTAGCATCATAATTGTTGAAAGCCATAGACACCGAATATATGGTCAAGTAGCCTATAGCTAAATTTATTATCGGTCGATCTGTGATATATTATTAAAATTCGGAGAAAGTCCTTCATACCCAAAATATCCATCAAACACTTTTGAAAGGACTCGTTGAGCTCTCTTGGCTGACGAAATTTGGTTAGAAATACAAAATTTGAGACTATAAAGTGCAATTCAATTATCTGCTTATTAGATAAATCGATCTATGAAGATAGCAAGCCTTGCCACAAGTCACCGCTAAATACAATAACTTGAAATTTGATTTGGGAAACACATAAAATCGCAACGCGCAATTGTCAAATAATAATGTTAGCAATAAAATTTGATTACCGAAGTCAATAATGCAATGCTTTAGCCACTCAATAACAGAAAAATATCGAGGGTGGCGCCCCTAAAAGCAAGCAGAACGTTTATCTTCTTCTTGATTGGCGTAGACACCGCTTACGCGATTATAGCCGAGTTAACAACAGCGCGCCAGTCGTTTCTTCTTTTCGCTACGTGGCGCAAGAATCGTTTCTGGCCACTCCCAAGTGAATGGCGATCAGAAAACTTTCCTCACTTGCGTGAACTTCTACATATGACTCCATCCTCCGCAGAACGTTTATACATAACTAAATAAGTTTGAAGACACACATTTCAGAATGCGTGCATGTGAGTGTATACTGCACAACTTAAAATGGCTGTCTTCAAGTTGAAAAGAAATTTTGTTCTCTTTTTATATAAATTTTTATTTTTATTTTTATTTTTATTTTTTAATAAAATAGTTTTATTCTTATATTATATACATATACTATATAGTAACTGCCCATAAGTTCGTATGACTGCAGAGATACCCTGAGCACTTTTTGTATCTTCTCCTAAGTAAAGACATACCCATTATGCTTATTTTGAAGTTCAGGGCGAGCGCCAAGTCACTCAGTCAATCACTTATTCATTCAGTAACTCATGACTATGGCATCAAGCCGCCGACGAGTCAATGAAGTCAATACAAATGCCGGTACAAATAACAAAAGGTTCGCAAAATAATAACAACGAGGGCAAATGTCGAAAACTAGGCACTTACGAGTCCTTCAATGGCACAATAAACGTGCTATAAATGGCAGCGGGGTATATATAAATACATAGCTATGTGTGTATAGTGTGTAGTTTTTGTGATGTTCTGCCATAAAAAAAGGCCCGCAGCGGTGTTGGTTAGTTGACTTGACAGAACGGAAGCGATGACTGCCAACTGTTATACATATGTATGTGGGTGTCTTGTATTGTTGTTGTTTTATTTTTGTTGTTAGAAATAAGCAATTGAAAATTTGTATAACTTGTGAATTAGAGCGGAAAGGAAGACGAAAGATGTTATGAAGGTTTGAGGAGGAGAAAAGGGCTGAACTATGTCAAAATTTGATGCTGAAAAATCATTTATCAAATGACTGATAAGACAGCAGAATTTTGTTATAAGTTTGAGTAATGAAATTACATATGTGATCAACTTTTCATTATGTCAAATTGTGTCAAAATCAATGTCACTAAACTGACCAGAGTAAACGCTCAAGAAACTTTTTCGAAACACAATCAACTAAATAAAATTAAATTTTTACAAAATATCAAAAAATACAAGCGAAATTAAATGACAACCATTTTCCAACTTATGCGCGATATACATAAGTGTCAAATTATGCCAAAATCAATGATGCTAAACTGATAATACTAAACGTTCAGAAAATTTCTTCGAAATACAATCAAATTTGTTTAATTTGAGATCCATGAAATATCATAAACCGCAAGAAAAAGTAAAATAACAATCAATTTCCACAAGTTTAATCATGATTGTCATTAAATTTGACAACCAGTATTTAATTCTGAGATAGAAATATCTCTTCAGTTGATAGCTTGTAATATTAAAAATATTTTTATATCCAATATATAGCTTTTGCTACAAGCAGTCGACAAATTTAGAGATTTATGAGTGATTTATATATGTCAAATTGTGTCAAAATCAATGTCACTAAACTGACCAGAGTAAAATTTCAAGAAACATTATCAAAACAAAGCATATTAAGTAAAATTTCACGGAAAAAAAGCAAAGCATATTGAGTTAAATTTCACGGCAAAAAATATCATAAGAAACAAGAAAAGTTAAATGATAACCCTTTTCAAATGGTTAGACTTTGATTGTAATTAAATTTTACTACCAGTGATTAATACTGGGATCGGAAAATCACTCAAGTTGTTTGCATGTAGTATTATAGTATTAGAAATATATCTATAGACAGCGTATATTTTTTTTGTTGTAGGCAGTTGACACGTTTACAGATTTATGAGCGATCTACATATGTCAAATTATGTCAAAAACAATGACGCTTTACTGACAATAGCAAAAACAAAAAATATTATATCATAATATTGGTTAAACGACGACTGTCATTAAATTTGACATTATGAATATTATACCTTATAAATGAACTGCATAAATCTTACCAATTTGAAGATAAAAACTATGTGAGTAAAAAGATGGATGGAGCCAAAAAATAACTCATTGCGACTCTAGATAACTTAGACCAACTCCCCAAACTTTAAAACTTTGACGGAGATAATAGCAGAATAAGCAACATTATGTCAAACCCAATGACAACTGACAATATTAAATTTTGAGCAAATTCGCTACCAACATAATAAAAAAATCTTTGGATGCATATATATTTTTATTATTTTTAAATTTTTTACACTTCACGTTAATAAAGTGTCATATTTGTCATTAATTTTGACATAATAAAAAATGCATTACTGCTTAAATGTCTTTAGTGAAAGTGAAAATTTAAGAATTAAAATATCTCAATATGCTAACGAGAAACACAAAAATCATTGAAGCTTCCGAAAATGTGTTCTTATATGGCCATTTTCAAAACGATGGAATTTATGACTCCAATAATGTCAAAAATATGGCACGACCGCCAGAAACTGGACAATACTTTGTTACAGAAATTGATTTTTGTATTGTTTATCACCGAACTTTGGGTTTTGTGCCTACTTTCAGCACAGTCCGACAGCTCACTTTCTTTTAACCAAACCTGGCTATTTAGATACCGAAAAAATCATTTTTAAAAATTTGCCTAATTTTCTGATCCGAACGATTTGCAATCGAAAATAGCATACATACATCTAAGCGAATTATGCTTTTAGCACATTATTTCTCTCCATGTTTTCTACACTTCTCAAAGGGTTTTCAAATTCGTTTGAAGAAAAAATTTTCGTTTTAGTTGAAATAATTCAAGAAAAAATCTATAGCATTTCACAAACGCCAATGAATTATATTTTCTATGCCGCATTTATTTGATAATGCATACAATTAGGCGCTCCACTCAATTTTTGGCTCGTTTTAATAACTGCTAAAGGTTAGTTTACTTCTAAAGCGGTCGGTGAGAGTGAGTACCCAAAATGGTTTGTTTTAGATCATTTTAATAAGATATACGATGATTCGAAAACTCACACATTTTAAAAGCATACGTTTAGGGGATTGGTTTCTTGTTTATGTCAAAATTATTGAATTTAAGCCTATGCTTTTCTTAGTTTTTTAGGCGATTCGACCAGTTTAGAGAGTAAGGAAACCAAAACTGGTTGATTTCCTTCTCTCAGACTTCATTATAGCTTTGGCATGAATCTGTACTTACTTCAAAATTGAAAATTTTTAAGGGAACCTCTATGGCGACACCGATTCTAGCGCTTCTTTAGGATCGCATACATATATTTTATTAAAATAACACAGCACACATAACAACATATCAAAATTGTGTCTAAACTTTTTTTGGCTTGTCCTACAATACTAAGAAATATATATATCCCTTTTCAAAATCTATGTTTTGGCATTAATAGTCTAACTTAATTGTCATCAATTCATCAATTCAATCTAATGCCAGTTACATACCACTGGCAACAATGCAAAGGAACACAGCCGGATAAATGTCAAAATTTTACGCTGAACCTCTCCATCTTCATTGACAAGCTCATAAGGATTTGTGTGTGCGCGTTTGTCTGTTTGTAGGCATTTTTATTTCAATCCAAAATGACCCCGCTTGTCAAGCAGTACATCCGCCATTTTGCAAACGACATGCGAAAGGACACGTCCGGCAATGTTTGGTCAACTGAGACACACACACACACACACACACGTAAGCAGACAAAAATTTTGATACAATGGCCTAGCGCTAGTTACAGAGTTCGGCTGGAAATACTATTTATTGCCATTGTAAAGTCAAGTCAGTTGGCTTTCCGGCCGCCAACAACAACTTTACAGCGAACTGGCTGTGATAACAAACAATGCCGCGGCGCAACAGTGCACATTGATGTGGGTCAGCGCTGACAACACTCGGCAACAGCACGCAATGCAACCCTGATTGATGCGCCGTGGGGCCCAGCGATGACGTTCAACTAGATGAAAATGTTGGCGGCATGTAGTGGTGGAAAAACAACTAACAACTAGCAACAATAAGGAAGCAAAAAGACGAGAAAAGAAAAAAATCAAGCATCATTAAATGAATTGAGCTGTGCGACCCGGTGAACTGTTGAACTGGCAGAAATAAAATGCCTTCGAGTGACAGTGATAACGGAAAATAACGGAAAGTCAACGCACAACAAATAACTGTAGACCTGAGCGGCTCAGAAGTTTTTCGAAACTGACATAAAATCGAAAGCGGACTGAAAGAGGTATGATGGGCGTACAGTTTGGCGGCCCCTTCCGTTGCCGCTGACAGTCATTGGCGAAAGTAACAAACCAACAATGTCAGCTGCTATTTTTAACAACGAACTCATAACGAACGTTACAAACAGCGAACAACAATAACAAATGCTTGGCAATAACATGAAAAATGTGGTGTTAGAGTTGCTGCTCTTATGATTAAAGAGAGATTTTGGAATATATTTGCTTTTGCGATTAGCGACTAATTTAGGGAGACTGAAAATATGTTTTTAATATATAGTTTCTTCAAGATGTCATTTTTAATTTGAATTTTCAGATTAATTTTAATTTCAAGTTTCCATTTTAATTTCAAACTTAATTATTAATTTTAAATTCATCTTTAATCTTAACTATAATTTCAAATTTAATTTAATTTAATTTGAGTTTTAATTTAATTTCTCCTTTTTAATTTTAATTGGATTTTTAATTCTAATTTTGTACTTAATTTATTTTAATTTGATTTTAGTTTTAGTTTTAACTCCAATTTTATCTTTAATCTTAATTTTAGTTTCAAACTGAATTAAATTTGAGTTTTAAATTCAATTTACGTTTAAT
>NW_017536296.1:280865-299817 GCF_001853355.1 Bactrocera latifrons | reverse complement strand
AATATAAATATATACATTTTTTTAATATTTTTTTATTGTTTTAGTTTGCATACTTTTGATTATGGTGCATTCTAAAAACATACGTTCCTAGCAGTTCAGCGCTCCATTAACGAAGTGCGCACTGGTGTATGAGCAACATTTCACCTCATGTGCATTTACTATATTTCTAGTGTTAGTTTTATTTTTGTCGTTTTCCTTTAGACGCTTGAAGGACTTCAATATTATCTGTAGGAAATTTTTTTCAATTGGATTTATTCAATTTAAGTTAAAAAAATGTATATATCTTTCTTTTCATTAAATTTTTTTCTTAGAAATTTTTTTTTATTTTATTCTACATTTTTATCTACTTTGTACAGTCATTGCTAAAAACTTAATTACCCCCTATTTCATTTGTACTAATTTTTCACTTTAGAAAAAGTATTTTTAATTTTATAAGTTTTTCTTTACATTTTCTTATTTTTTTGTTATTTCCCCCAAAAAGTCTATAAAATGGTATACATGCATCCTTCTAGTATTATATTATTCACAGTATAATTCACTATAAATCCTTAACGCCTGCTGATTCACTCAAGCTTCCCAGTGCGGAACTGGTACTACTAGGCGTATGAGTAACCTTGATTATAGCACAATTTTAAAAAGAAATATTTTCCTGCTTTGAGGAATGCTTTTTCCTTGCATTGCTTAAGATAACTACATATCATATCATATGAAGTAAGATTTAATTGATAATTTTCTTTAATTAAATAATTATTATAAGTTTTTATTTTCAAAAATATTGTTAACAATAATTTTTTTAGCAAAAAGTTGAACGGAAGCATAAATATTGTGCATTTCATATTTAATTTATTTTTTTTGAAAAATTTATTCACATATTTTTTTTTTTGTTGTACAATTTTAATTTATTGTTAATTTCAGTTTTACAATTTCAATTTTTACTAATTTTTTTCTTTAAAAAAAAACGTATTGAAAATTTCATTTTCTTTTTATTTTTAAAACAAATCTACATATTTGTGTTTGCTTATGTATTAAAAACGAGTCGAAACGGTGCCACCGGGCGTATGAGTAACTGCTGATAAATCCATTTGCACTTTTTTCTTCTTTTGTGTCGCTTACGCTGAGCTATTCAATGCCGTCTGTCGGCAAAACTAATGGGCGTGGCAGCAAACAACAACAATTCATGCGCGCCAACAAACACACCTTCAAATCTACACACACATACAAACACACAATATGACAGCGTGCACGAAGAAAGTTTGTAATAAAAAAATATGTGTCGCAGCAAATGGGAATGGGGAAAGAACGGAAAACTCTTAGCAAAAGAAATTTGAAATGAATGAGTGAGAGAAAAAGCCTTGAGAAAATAAACAAAAATCACTGCCACGCCAAGCACGACGAATAACAATTGTAGTAATGCTAAACAACAACAACAAATTTTGTATTTCAATATGCTACACATTTTGCCTCCACGATTTAAGATTGAAACAAAACGCAAAACAGCAATAACAACAAAAACTCAATTCGACTATCCCATGCACGCTGCCTTTAGCAAGGAGACAGCCAACGAAATGAGGTCGAGGTCGAGGCGCATTTGTTACACGGTGCGCCTGCTAAACACAGCTGTCACACAAAGATGCCTGCAACTAAGCCAGCCAAACACACAAACAAACATACACACAAAAACTCACATAAAAATAAGTAAAAGTGTGCATAAATCTGCCGTATTATTGCTAACTGTAACATTTACATGTACATGTGTGTATGTGCTGGTATGAGTTAGCGCGCTGGTCGATAACGCCTCAATGGCCACACACATGCCCACTCACAAACACATAACTGTCTCAGTACACATATGAGCAGCACACTTGTGCAAACAGTTTACACCGAGAAAGGAAGGTGTGTGTATGTTTTACTGTTTAAAAATAGCTTTCGATGTGGCCGCTGACACTTTGCCAACTAAACACACTATAAATATTACAACTGCAAACAACGGCAGCGACATGTGTTCCGTAACAGTAGTAAAGCAGTTACTAAAATAGCTATTTAAAGTGTTCAGAAAAGCACTTACCCAGCACTGTTGACCACCCTTTTTAGGGTTCATAATCCGACCGTTGCTTGGCCACTACTTTGGCTCTTATTTACACTCATTTATACCGATATAAACGTCAATTTATGAGCAGCATTATAATTGTGTCGATATGCACTTTAAGGTCCCCTGGCTGGCAAAGCTGTGAAGAGAAGATAGTAAAAAGGAAAGTGTATTTTTAGTTTGTCGTAGTTTGAATGCTGATAAATAGCTTGATTTTAGTTATAGCGGATAAAGGAGAGAGAAATATAAAATTAGTATAGTGTAGAAACCATAGGATGTTTTGAGAAAAGTGATATATAAATATTGTGCCTTTTTCATGTCCTGTAATTTCCATAATTTATTAAAAATGTATGTAAATAAAATAATTTTTAATAATAAGCATTTATTGAGAATTCAAAAATAATAAATTTAAAATGTTTATTATTTTTGAGTTCTTAATATATGCTTATGTTAAGAAATATATGTAAATTTTTTTTGGAAATTTTTGGGGCTTTTATCGCAAATAAAATAGCATATAAGCTATACAATCTTTCAAGTTAAATCAAATTGTACACAGTGTGTTTAATTTTATCAAAATTGATTCAGTAGTTTGGAAGCTTATCCCGGACAAAACTCAACACTTCGTTTTTAACGTATATTTCTTATTAATTTATTATTACTTTTATATTCTTTCACTAAGAAATAAAATATTAGGTCTTTATGCTTTTATATTCGAACTCAAACTTCTCTAAAATAAAAACTCTATGCAGGTTTTTCCCTGAAATATACAACTTTTAATGCAAATAAAATAGTTAAGCTATAGAGTCTTTTAAGTTGAGTCAAACTGAACACAGTGTGATAAGTTTTATGAAAATCTGTTCAGTGCTTTAGGAGTTTACCCCGGACCAAACTTAACAATTAATTTTAAATAAATATTTTTCATTAATTTTTTTATTATTATAATATTTTTTCATTAAGAAATACAATTTTCACACTTCACGCTTTATTATTTGAGCCTAAATTTCCAAAAAACCTATGGATGCAGGTTTTACGCCTGAAATATTGGAGTACCTAAGAGTACCACTGGGCGTATGAGTAACTTGGCTTATATTCATTCTTCTTAGTGTGGGGTGCACCCTTTATCTTCCAAATAAGATATATCGTTGGATATAACTGCTATTTAGAAATTTCATTTCTTATTAGTTCCCTTGTATTCTAGAACCAACGTCAGTTTAATCAAAAAGCCCATTATGAAACTCAATGAGAGATCTGAGACATCCAACAAAGACTTTCTGCTGATCAGCTCAACTAAAGACGTACTCTTGCTATTGTTGTTGTTGTAACAATATAAAACAGTTTACATAAAATAGCCGACGAAATTCGATAATGCTGGTCCATTTTGTTTAGTGTTCGAATTGTTACAGATAGCGTTAGAGACGGAGAGAGAGCTAGTGTTCAGGATAGAAATAGAAAGATGAAAAAATAAAATAAATTTTGGGTAGTCGAAAAAGTCTTTTCGTATTTTTGCCAACATCTGTAACAGTTCGTGTAGCCCAACAATGCGATGCTCGCATCCGTTCTGGAGATTTCGATGTGAAATATGCACCTCGCTCTTTTCGACCTATCGTTGAAAAAGTCAATGAAATTATAGAAAAGGTTAACCAGGACCGTCACATAAGCAGCCGTGACATCGTTAAGTAACTTAAGGTTCATCATCAAACGGTTTTGAAGCATTTAAGAAAGGCTGGCTGCAAACAGAAGCTAGATGTATGGATACCACATGAATTGTCTGTGAAAAATTTAATGAACCACAATCAACATCTGCGATTCTTTGATTAAATGAAATGAAATCGTACCACTTCTGAAGCGAATGGTAACTGGGGATGAAAAGTGGATCAAATACGGCAATAATGTGCGAGAAAGATCATGGTCTAAGCGTGGTGAAGCTCAATAAGTGGTCGCTAAGACAGTGTTTGTTGAGATTGGAAAGGAATCAACCACTATGAGCTACTCCCGCCTGGTCGAAAAATTTATTCTACATTTTACTGTTAATAACTGATGAGATCCGCTACAAAATTTAAATTTCTGTGTTGAAGCCTACAATCGTCTCCCAATGCAAATAAAAACAGCAAGCTTGTGCCAACTCAAGACTCTTTAATCATCGATGAATATTGAACTTTACAAAAACACACATATTCCCTCACACACGAGCCAAGCGATCGCTTCGAGCCCTCAGCACTACTTGCTAGTCAGACACTCTCCTTGTCAATTTACCAAACACAAATAAACAAATGCACAAAAAAATGCACAGAAAAATGCAAAAAAAACATGTCGCTGAGACAAATAAAAAATGAGCAAGAAAAGTACACACGAAACAACAATGTGCTCTTCCCTTCTTTTGCTGTGAGCGTGCTAGAGCCGCCTTTCATTGTAAGTCGCGTGGAAAACTCGTTATTGTATATTCTTTCTGCACACGTGTGCATATACCTATCTATATTTATATATAACTGGAGCTCACTCTACAGCCTCTTAGCACCGTTCAAGCACCAAGTGATTGTCATGCAATGTGTCATTTATTGAAATTTCGATATACCCCATACACTCGCAAGTTCCAATATCTTCACCACTTAACTCACATTTGCATTCATGTTTTTTGTTGTTATGTGTGCGTTCTTCATCTTTTTTCGTCAGTACGTAGTTCGACGACAATTTTGGCAGTGTAGTACTGAAGCGAGTATGAGGCTCAGTTGGTATTGTTTCACTTATTCGTGCTCGCTTTGCTTGGTATTCTCTGGCTTTTTTCGTTGGTTTGTTATTTCGAGGCTGCCAGCGAAAGTACAAAAGTAATAACTGTAAGTGATCCTTCACATATCTGCCTGAATTCCGTTAGTAATTGTCTTATTTGTATGTATGTATTTTAATCAAAACCATTACAGTCAACGAGAGACCGGTAGGAAATTTATTTACTCATTAAAGAAAAGCAAAAATTAATTAAGAACTAAAGATTAAGGATTAAAGAATAAAGATTAGAGATTAAAGGATAAAGATTAAAGATTAGCAATTAAAGATTACAGATTAAATACTACAGATTAAAGATTAAAGGTTAAAGATTAGAGATTAAAAATTAAATATTAAAGACTAAAGATTTAAGACAAAAGATTAAAATTTAAAATTTAAAATTAAAGGTTAAGGATTAAAGAATATAGATGAAAAAAAATGAAAGATGAAAGACCATAGATTAAGGATTTAAAACTAAAGATTCAAAATTAAGGGTTGAAGATTAAAGAATGGGAATTAAATATTAAAAATTAATGATTAAAGACTAAAGATTAAAGACTAAAGATTTAGGATTAAAAAGTAAAGATTAAGGATTAAAGATAAATATAACCATAAAAATAAAGTTTAAGAAGCAGATAAGGATAAAGATAAAGAACAAGATAAAGTTAAAGATAAAGATAGGTATAACGATAGAGATAAACATATATATAAAGATAAATATAAAAAAAAGATAAAGTTAAAGACAACAAGTAATGAAGGGCTAAGTTCGGGTGTCACCGAACATTTTATACTCTCGCATGATAAGTTTCAGCAAGATATCTCAATTTTTACGCAAGTTACAGCTTGCATGGACGGATAGACAGGCATCCGGATTGCAACTCTACTCGTCACTCTGATCACTTCGGTATAGGTAACCATATATATGACGATATATTAACGTTATTAGCAACTTTATTGCGAGAGTATAATAATGATGCCCTCTGAATTACATGAAAATATCTGAGCGACTTACCGACATTTTCGGTGAAAAATTAGGTTCGGTTAGGTTAGGCACTGAGTTCTTCGTGTTCGATATCAGGGACCTTGAAAAGTTATAGTCCGATCCAGACAATTTTTCCACAAGGCATACCTCAACTCAAATACCGTCTTTGTGTAAAGTTTTATTCCGCTATCATCATTGGTTCCTAATGTACATATTATATAAGGAAGGCATCAGATGGAATTCAAAACAGCGTTATATTAGAAGAAGGCGTGGTTGTGAACCGATTTCACCCATTTCGTACATGTCATCAGGGTGTGAAGAAAATATTATATACCGAATTTCATTGAAATCGGTTGAGTAGTTCCTGAGATATAGCTTTTGGTCCATAGGTGGGCGACACCACGCCCATTTTCAATTTTTAAAAGGAGCCTGGGTGCAGCTTCCTTCTGCCATTTATTCCGTAAAATTTAGTGCCGACGATTTTTGTTAGTCGGTTAACGCACTTTTAGTGATTTTCAACATAACCTTTGTATGGGAGGTGGGCGTGGTTATTATCCGATTTCTTCCATTTGTGAACTGTATATGGAAATGTCTGAAGGAAACGACTCTATAGAGTTTGGTTGACATAGCTATAGTAGTTTCCGAGATATGTACAAAAAACTTAGTAGGGGACGACAGACGGACGGACGGACAGACAGACATCCKGATTTCAACTCTACTCGTCACCCTGATCACTTTGGTATATATAACCCTATATCTGAATCTTTCAGTTTTAGGACTTACAAACAACCGTTATGTGAGCAAAACTATAATAACTCTCCTTAGCAACTTTGTTGTGAGAGTATAAAAATAAAGAGGATAAATGAAAGACATAGAAGAAGGCAATGAGTTCTATGGAACCAAAAGGTAAGGATCAAAGAAATGACAGATGTGACGGAGTAAGATATGGAAGAAGGCGGTGAGTTTTTTGGAACCATAAGATAAAGATCAAAATAATGACAAGAGTAAAGTGGGAAATGAAAGATATAGAAGAAGAGGGAGAGGTCTTTGTAAGAAAAGGATTATGAATAGATTAGTATTTTTGATGTGCCTCAAGCCTTATCGCAAAAATAGGTAAAAATATAGATAAAAAAAAACCTAAATATAATTGAAGCCTCTTAAATACTAGATAAAAAAGTTTGTACCACAAAAAAATTATAAGAAAACTCTTCTACTTTTCAAGCAAGTAGTAACTCATCACAAGTAGAAATTTAGGGCGCAACACCGACACAAATTCATATTTTCTACACAATAATATTCAGACCACACATGTATTCGCAGATACATGCTTAACTTGTCAATTTCTTTAAGTAAATTTTCATACACTTCAGGAGCGCTGCAGAAGAGAACTGAGAGCTATTACGCTTTTCCTCCAAGCTCCCGCAGGCAGTTAGGGAATAACAAAACAAAAAAAAACAAACAACGAAAGAAAAAACCGATACATTTACCCACCCAGAACTATAAAGAATATCTAAACATAACAGCTCACGCAACATAATGCCCTGCTAACCCCGAGAGTATCTATATGGGTACGTGGCATCATTTCACTTCTAATGAAATTCGATTTGCTGCAATGCGGAATTAGAAATGCCCATACTCCCGCAACCCATTCGCAGACTCATAGTGGTAAGCAATAACAATGGCACGCAGAATATAATCATAAGAAACAACAATAACAAAAGTTAAAGCTTGCGAAGTGAGCATTTGCGACACATCAACGTCACTTAGCCGAGATAATACGCTGGCTGATGCCCCAGATAACTATTGTTGTGTGTTGCACGCCGGTGGTTCTTCTGTACTTTTTTTTATTATTTTTACATACGGATAAGCATAAATGCAAGTAAACTTTGTTTGCGTTGCGTTGAGTGCTGTACTTGGTGTTATTGGAGTGCAAGTAAGTTAGTTCTTAAGTATGCTCAATTGATTTCTTTGGATTAGACTACACAATATGAGTTCAGCAGTAAACTGTTGTAGAAGAGCAGGCAAAAACACACACTCTCGTTGCAGTGCAGCTGCAGACTTAGACAAGTGTGTTAAAGTTACTATAGGGGTTAAATACAAATAGCTAGAGAAAGACTAGAATTAAAGGATGAAACTATACTTAAAGTATGAAACTGAACAAACTGGAAATCATTTAGAGTTTAGTAACGAACTGGTCCTAAACTAGTTACAATGGAACTGGTTTAGAACTAGCCAGCCAACTTATTAATTTGTTATGTGCTAATTTAAAAAGGCTTTTAAAACGATTTATGGGCACTTTTAACACTAGTTACGGGCTAGTTACAGTTTACGCTGATTTAAAACTTACTCAAAAAGCAGCAAATGGTTGAATTACTTGTCGACTTTTCAACAATACCTTATACCAAAGCTTTCAAAACTACCACAACAGCAACAACTTTCAAACGATTTATCCAAGTTTTGAGGCGCATTTTTGTTTTTATTTATGGCCTTTGTTAAGAAAGCTTTTCTCTCCACCACCGCTACTACATGAGTTAATCGCCTTTATTGAATATTGCATTTTCAGCAAGTAAATATACGGTTGAATGTGTTTGTGTGTATGTGTGCATGCATATTACATATTGCATTACTGTAGTAGCTCTTTAATCGCCGCTTTAAGAGTTTCATTTAGACTGATGCTAGCGTCAAGCAGGCTAGTGCACTCCCATAGTTATAGAGCATACATATGTACAGAGTGAGTTTACTACATATTTTATATATGTACATAATATATTATCTATATATATATGTATATACTATATGTGTGTGTATAACATATATGTAGTTAGCGTGTGGACGGACTTAAAATACCACAGTTTCTCGGAACTAATACAAAGGGATTCAGCTGAGTTGATTGCAGCTACATGGGCAAAGCTATTTTTACAACAAATATTGTCTGTATATGTGAATGTACTTGAATGTAATCATATATGTATGTATGAACATGCACGAGCATATTTAACAAAGCATACGTGCAATATTGAATGGATTGATGCTGAATTGATGGTGGAAAGCCGCCATTCTCCCAGCTGGAAACTAAATGACTGCGCTGAGAATAAACATTTAGGGCATAGTTCCTATGTATATATACAAGTATATGCCTATATAAAATACTGCATCGACATATGTACACGAAAATGTATTTGCATTGATTACTTATACAACTATTTATTGATATATGAACCTCAATGCCTCAAGTGCTTCATAAATATGCATCAAAAGCATTAAGCAACTGATTATAAATTTTCATAAGATATCAAATATATTTCAAGATAATTTATAATGGCTTTCAAAAGCCTATTGAGGACGTACTGATAGAAATATTTGAACTTGTGGAACAGCTATTTCGTTCCCCGGGACACACTTGTGGCATATAACCCAGTATACATATATGCAGCACCTTTCTGGCAGCCACTACAACAACTGCCTGCTTATAAGGACGTTCTCTGATACAATGCGATATGAGATTATAGTTTTAATTGCCGTTTGTATCGAAGTGTATCAATATATATGTTCCTTACGTCATTTGTTGTATTGTTAGCTATCTCAGCAGCTTTCGTAACAGCAAAGACTTCTCCCTCCAGAAAAATTTTGCAGTATTCCGGCAGCTTGAAGGATCGCCTGAGATCTAACTTCACGCAATAGATCTCGACGACCACTCCATCAGCCATTTTTAAGCCGTCCGTTTATATGTTAACAGCTCTGCTGGTGGATCGGGCCATCTACCCTCTCTAATAGTAATGTGAAACCTTCCCGCTGTCAATGGTTTTTACTGCTCCTTCGGATATTCCAACGATGGCAGTAAATTCTCTGACTGTTAATCGTCAATTCTCAAGCACACCAATTTCGTTCTTTTTATACTCTCGCAACAAAGTTGCTGAAGAGTGTATTATAGTTTTGTTCTCATAACGGTTGTTTGTAAGTCCTAAAACTAAAAGAGGCAGATATAGGGTTATATATACCCAAGTGATCAGGGTGACGAGTAGAGTTGAAATCCGGATGTCTGTCTGTCCGTCCGTCCGTCTGTCCGTCCGTCCGTGCAAGCTGTAACTTGAGTGAAAATTGAGATATAATGATGAAACTTGGTACACGTATTTCTTGGCTGAATAAGAAGGTTAAGTTCGAAGATGGGCAAAATCGCCCACTGCCACTCCCACAAAATGGCGGAAACCGAAAACCTATAAAGTGTCATAACTATGCCAAAAATAAAGATATTAAAATGAAATTTGGCACAAAGGAACGCATTAGGGAGGGGCATATTTGGTTGTAATTTTTTTGGAAAAGTGGGCGTGGCCCCGCCCCCTACTAACTTTGTTGTACATATCTCGAAAATTACTATAGCTATGTCAACCAAACTGTACAGAGTCGTTTATTTTAGGAATTTCCATATACAGTTCAAAAATGGAAGAAATCGGATAATAACCACGCCCCCTCCCATACAAAGGTTATGTTGAAAATCACTAAAAGTGCGTTAACCGACTAACAAAAAACATCAGAAACACTACATTTTACGAAAGAAATGTCAGAAAGAAGCTGCATCCAGGCCTTTTTAAAAATTTAAAATGGGCGTGGCGTCGCCCACTTATGGACCAAAAACCATATCTCAGGAAGTACTCGACCGATTTCAATGAAATTCGGTTTGTAATATTTTCTTAACACCCTGATGACATGTTCCAAATATGGATGAAATCGGTTCACAACCACGCCTGAAATCTCGATTATCACTTTATCATGCGAGAGTATAAAATTTTCGGTGACACCCGAACTTAGCCCTTCCTTTCTTGTTTTATTGACGTGTTTATGTTGGTTACTGTCCTGGACGCGTTGTCGACCTCTTTGAATAATTTTTACTACAATTATCACCAAAGGATTTTCCAACATATAATATATGTTATTATAATATTATATAATACTTTTTAATACAACATTTTTCTCATTCGGTTCTTCTCTGAATAAGTTGATTAAGTATGAGTAAGCATATCAGCATAAACTTTCCACTTTCGCACCAATTCGTCAATTAGGAAGCTCTTTAATATTGTCGTTATTCCGCTAATTCACGTTTATGCAATTTGTTCATGAAAATCCCATCAAATCGGTAATAATGAAATATTCATTGCATTAAGTAGGCAATTGATGGCAATATTCAGAATATAAAAACGGATATATTACAAGAACACTGTGTGAATAGTACTTCGACTACATAATTGTGCAGGGTGCTTCAATTGGAATGAATATTGGATTCAATAAGATTATGGAGCATTCGAAACTGCGCAACATGCTCCTTTTCTCTATGCTTTCGTATACCAAATTGGCCATTATACACCCGATAATTGAGGTTATGGTCAAATTAATTTATGATCAAATTGAAATTAGAAATTAGAATCAAGCTTTTGAGAGTTTACATTTGGAAGTTGCCAAAGTTGTCACAGCATATCACACTAGAGATACCCTCAAAATTGGCACAAACCAAAATTTCTTTCAAACGCAGTTAAGGCTAAGCTACATAATAATGGCAGATCAGACTCTTCATATCTTTAATGCCGTAAAAGGACACGGCAGTTGTTCTTTTATTTTAAGAGAGAATATATTAGCATCTGCGCTGCCAATTTACGCACCCTTTATGCGTCATATAAACATAACTTGGTTTTTCGTACGATCAAACAAAAAGCTGTTATTATTATTGTCACTTCAACAAGCTCAAGTGCTGATTAGCCTAATCATTCACCGGAAGTAGCGGCGCATAAATGAGGTAACTGTAACAGTAATACGTCATTTGATGGCCAATATGTAGGCAGTAAAGACCGACGCAATAACAATTCAGCAGCGACAAAACATTCGGTCAACACAAGTGGAACAATTGATGGGGCATAAAAGTAAGCAAAACCGTTACTGAGAGCGATCACGGCGTGTGATTGTGAAGCTTAAATAATGAGGGAGGAAAGGCTATAAAGCATGCGAAATTTAGTGTGTGCTGCTTTTGAGCAAGCGCAAGATTAATAAGCTAGGAAGCAGGGGAATTAAGGACATGATGAGTATAAAATCCTCTTTAACGGCACTGCAAGTGGCGGTCATCAAAAAATTAAACGTTTCGTGGCCGCAATCAAAATTCGGTTCGGATGAATACGTGAGTGGCATGAGAAATTGATTAAGTTGACTAGGAAAATGGCAAAAAAAAAAAAACACGTTGAGAAAAGAGGCTTCTCCATTACAAACCCTCCAAAAAGATATGAGAATTTAGCAATTCATTAGAATTAAAAAAAATTTGATGTCAAAAAATAATCTATGAACATTTGTGCGTAAAAAAGTCTGCCACTGCCTCGTGGAGCGCACCGAAGCGCAGCCCGCAAGTCGGTTTGCGTTAGAAAGCGTATAAACGGACGAAGTTTTTCAACATCAATGCTGCTTGTTCTGTCAAATGCCAAAAGCCAGAGCATTGCGGCACGATGAGCTCATCACCGCTTTAGCGCTATTATTTACAAGCAGTCATGCAACACTTTGTGGCATGACCGCAAGCGCACTGTGAACGCAATTTAAATACGAAATTCGTTTAGACTTTGCGCAAAGCAATGCAAAGTGGAGCCGGCGAATGCCAAGCAACGGCGGAAGACTCGACATCAACACTTACTTAAGTGTGAGTGTGTGTGTGTGAGTTTGCGATGAGAGGGTTAGTTACATGGAAATAGTGTTGGAAAGCAAAAGTAGAGTAAAGACAGCATAAGTTGCCGCAAATAGTAGGAAAAAGTATAAAAAGCAGATAAAGAAGTTAAAAAGCCGCCGAGGCTCTACAGCAAAAATCTTGCGAACGTGGCTCTTGCTGCGAAAGTATGCAAGAGCAGCGTAAAAACAAGCGAAAAGACAGCATTTCACGCTTAGTGATTACAAGAATTTCGCAAAGAAAAATTTTCGTCCGACTTTAACACTTGACTGCAAGTCGCGACGCTAGAGCGGCCTCCAAGTACAACGCTGAGTAAACACAGCCTGAGGCAGTTGCTGAGCCACTTTTTTTCAATGAAAAGCTAAAAAAAATTAATGAAGTACATGTTTCCGAAGCAACAACAAAAACATAAAAATTGAACAACAACAAAAACGTAAAATTTCAACAACAACTTGAGCAACTAAAAGGGCGCTCACTAAGCGCATCATAAAAGGGCAATAACAAACAACCGCTGCATATAAATTAGGCGCTGACCGTTAGCTGTTAGCTGTAGTTTTCGCGTTTCCCGTTGTCACTCTCAGCGCCTTTGCCGTTTGCCATTTTCATTTCGCTGCACGCTGTCGTGTTGAGTCGTGCCCATAAGCAGCTCAAAGATTGCCGTTAGCCTGTCCAAACTTTACTACGCCTAAGTTGGCATATTATTACTGGTTTTACCCCTTAATATCCCTTTTCTTTTACTTTTTCACTTACTATTTAATTTAGTTTTTCCTTTTCCCTTTTTACTATCGCTCAGCACTTCGCAAATAACTTTTGACTTCTTTGTCCGCGCTTTCATTTACTTACCGCACTATTGCCACTATGTTAGTGTCATAACTGTTATTGACAAGCTGTTAGCTGACCCACAAACACTGGTAAATACTGCGCGGCTCCCTGTCAGTCACTTGTCACTTGTCAGAGTCTTGCGCAAACAACTTGATCCTTTGACACATGTATGCTGAATTGACATGATTTATGCTTTGTGCTGATTCTCTGGATTTACTGCTCATAAGGGCACTGTTATCGCTCTTAAACCGCAAGAATGTATTATTGTGCCTTCTGAGTCGCTTTAGAAATATCTTTTCTTTGAAAGTTCTTAACTATAGATTGAAAGGAACTTGACAACTATTTTCTTAATCAACAATGAGGTTAAAAGTTTGTGGAAAATATCGAAAAATATAGGCATTTACTTTTATATTTGAGAAATCTAGTTAAAAAAATATAGTTTTTACTTAAATTAATCGACAAATACAATATTTTTACATAAATTTTTTTTTTTTTAAATGGCAACTTTGTGAAAAAATCACAAAATTTATATTGCTCTTAAACAGATACATTATTGGAATTTTTCATAAATATTTAAATGAGTTAGAAGTTTAAAATATAATATATACTTAGAAATTTTGCTCAGTTGGCAACCCTATTAGTTAACACACTAACCAAAATAATACTTTTCTTCACAACTTCACTAAGAATTTTTTGAAAAATTGCAATATTTTTACAATAAAAATTGTATTTTTGAAAGGCAACCCTGTGGAAAAATTACAAACTTTATATTACTCTAAAAGAGGTTTATTTAAACATACATGACTTTGACTTTTTCATAAATATCTAAATGATTTGGAAAGTTCCAAATATTTACTTAGCATTTTGGTACTAATTTGCAACGTTAGACAAAAATATATTTTAAGCAATTTTGAAAAAAACAGTTATCTGTTAATATTAAAATTCTAATACATAAAAATTAATTTTTGGCACAATTTATTAATCTTTAAAGTTTTCCATAAATATGTATATTTGTTGGCAACTCTAACTAACGAAAACTATGTATGTGTATTGCCAAAATAACAGATTTTTTATTTAATTTGCATAATTAGGCAATGTAAACTTATTTCATTTTATCTGATTTTTTTCTTATTGAGCAAACAACATGGCAACACAAAAATATTTATCTATTATTTTTAACATTTTCCTTCAAAATATTGGCTTATAATTTGTTATAATTTATAGACTTTTTAATTTTGCATAAAAGCTTCACATTTTTCCAAGCAAGTGGCAACTCTCACAATGTTTAATTTAAAATTATCGCCATATACATTTCGTACGAAAAGCTCTTTAAAAGATTTTGAATACTATCACTAATAAATATTTCAAATGCATTATTCTCTAACAGGTGGCAACTCTTAATGTAAAAGTTTCAATGACTTATTTATTCTACTTATGGCTACTTTATATTATTCTCTTTAAAATAAAAATAATAAAGTCAGGTACCATTTTTCACTAATTTCTTTATTAGCTAGGTGGCAACCTAGTCTATATTTTGATATTTTATGATTTTAATTAAAAATATTATATATATAAATTTTAAAAACATTTATTTTAAAACTTCCACTTCTAAAATCACGTTACAAGTCAGCATATATTTTAACATATCAGCCAACTTTTATATAAGTGGCAACTCTTATAAATAAATTCATTATTGAAAACGTTCTCCCATCACATAAGGAGCGATAAATTTTGTTAGGTGTTTTGATTACTATTATTAACACTTGCATTATTCTCGAATAGGTGGCCACTCTTCACGTAAAATATTAAATACATATTTTCAAAATATTACGCAATACATTTCCACAATATTCGCCCTAGTATAAGAGTCTTCAGGTCACATATTAAATTTTTTTTTTTTTCTTTAAATAAGTGGCAACCTATTTGATATTTTGAAATAGTATTTCGTTATTAAAAATATTTATTTTACAATTTTTACTCGACATTTTTCGTAATTACTTAAGTAAAAATTTTCCTATTTTCTTATATAACTTATGTGTGGCCTAACAGGTGGCAACACTTAAGTAAATTTTTTYCTGCTTATATTATTTAATAYCTAAATATGTTTTTATTGTCTTCAATGTTAGCAATTYTTAGTCAGACGATTTTTGACATATAAAATTATACATTTTATTTCAGATGGCAACTCTATTCGGAAATATGTGCAAAAAAAATTTAATTGACAACAACTTTTTAATTTAACTATTCTTATTTTCGAGATTTCTTTAATTTTCCAGGTGGCAACTCTATTTTGCAATATGTACGAACATTTGTTTTTGAATTTACAACAACTTTTTAAGTTCTCTCTTTTTTATTTTATATATTTCTATACAAATCATGCCTTGGATATATTAAAATAATTTCTAATTTTTTGTATATAAAATATTTAAAAATTTTTAAATTTGTCTCACAATGTCCGAAAATAGTTGCCTTAAGCACTCTCCTCATTTTCTCGCCTAACAAGTTTCAAATCGGTAATTTTCACTGCCATTAAGCGCACAATCAAATATTAAAAAACCGCTTTTATACCCACAAGCCAGCTGTGACCCTTTTTTTCAACTTTCTTCGAGACTAGAAATATTGAAAAAGAAAGAACAAAAGCARTTTTATTTAAAAAGTAGCGCATTGAATTGCGATTGCTGTAACTCATTTTGCATTCAGCGAGCGAAAGCTGTAAATGGGAAATCCGATTCGTGAACCCAACATTAGTRACTTTGCCACACACAAACACACACATTCACAAATAGTTTCTCATTCGAAGMGCACACACACAAACACTTTTGCGCACACAGCTTGGAAAATAATACCGGGCCGCCTTCGTTCCGCGCGCATGGTCAAACACGGTACCCGGTTATTTCTGCTGCTACTTTGTTAGCGGAAATTGCTTGTCCTGAAGGATGAACGAGCACACAGGAAATCAATGTAAATAGGAATCGACGTGCTTGACTCGCAAGTGATTACATTTAGATGGGAGTGGCGATGAGTGGCGTTTGTCTAAAGTATTATTTACCAGGAGTGCGGGGCGTGTGCCGCYATTTGTGGTTGTTCGTGCATACACACACACACACACATATTCATATATTATATATTTACACCCAAACAATAGCCAYTGTTGCACACAGCGAGGGTATTATGGGCGGGTACTGGTTGCCGACCGCAAATTTGATTTCGACATCATCAAACTCATCACCWGTTTGTTGTTTTGGTTGTTGTAAAGCCACATTTAAGCGGCTTGTGGGTTCGCCAAATCGCTGGTGATATTTCCAGCGCGGGCTGTATTTGTGAAGGTTAAAGCAAAGCCGCGTGAATTTGTATGATTTAAGTTWAGTTAAATTTTGGCAAGAAAATACAAAATATTCTGACAGGGTTGCCAATTATTTAAAAAGTTGTTAAAAGGAAAATGTTCTGTCCTGCAAAATGTGTCATTGTCTTATTAGTTTAATTGCAATACATGMCATAAATCGCAATAAGCACTTTTTAGGATGGTGTTGCCACCTGCTTTAAACTAATCAAAAAACTCTGTGAAGGCAAAATGTTATAATTTTCATTGAAATAACTTCTATGATCATTCAATGCAGGTGGCATAAATCTTTCATATGTACATACTGTTATTTAAGATCTGAGTTGCCAACTATTTTAAAGTTGTTGAAAGAAATATATTTTGTTGAGCTAAGTGCGTTATTTTCCTTTTAATTCAATGGCAACACATGTCATAAATCGAAATAACATATTTTCAGGATGGTGTTGCCACTTGTTTTTAATTTCAATAATAAAATGCTAGAAGGCAATATACTATAATTTAAATTCCATTAACTTTCGTATGCATTGTATGTATGTATATGTTGAGATCATGCTATGCAGGTGCCATACATTTTTTTATTGACTGAGTTGCCAACTATTTTAAAAGCTGTTAGAAGGAAAATATTTTGACGAGAACAATGTATTATTTTCTTTTAAAGTCACTGCAAAGGCCCGGTATAAATCGATATAACMACTTTTTAGTTTGGTGTTGCCACCTATTTTGAATTACGAAGAAAAAATCGAGAAGGCACTATAATTTTTTTTGCATTAGCTTCCGCATACGTATATACATATGTATGTATATCTTCAAATAATGCTAAGAAGGTGGCATAATTTTCCTTTCTTATGAACTGAGTTGCCAACTATTTTTAAAGTTAACAAACTAATAATTTTTTTCAAAGCAAACTGTTCTGTGTTTTAAATTTAGCTTCAATACATGTGTTAAATCGAAATGACTTATTTTTAGAACATAGTTGCCATCTGTTTTTAATTTCAATAAAATTTGTACATTCCTCGGAGAAAARAATATGAATAAAAACAAATATTTTCATGCATGTAGCGTTAATTCTCCATAAATACTCACATTTAGGGACTGAGTTGCCAACAATTTTACATAAAATGAATAAAATTTAAATTTCAAACCGTATTATGTAGCAGAGTTGAAAACTATTATGAGCAAAATGTTTAAGTTTCGAATAATTTGCTTCATGATTTGCTTTAAGCATTGGGGCAGTTTTACTTGCTCTTAAAAATAAATAAATAATATTTTGTACAGAGTTGCCAGATATAAAAAATTTTAAAATCTTAAAAAAAAGTATTTTTTATTACCTTCAATATATACACAATATGTTGAAACACATTTCCTTTATGCTTAGAATATATATATTTTTGAAGCGAGTTGCCAACTATTTTAAATTTTAGTAAAAACCAAAAAAAATGTATTTTGATAAGAGTAGATGCAGTATTTTATTTTGGAATAAATGGCATYATTATATTATATAATATGTTTCAAGAGAATTTCACTTTTTTTTAAATACCTAAAAATATTTTGTTACAGAGTTGCCATATATTTGAAATTCCAAACCCAGTCATTGACAAAAACTGATATTTAATTTAAATCAGCTGCAAAATACGATCTATAAATTTTTTTGTCGATAAATTTATATTCTATATAAATATTTACATTTTAAGACAGAGTTGCCAACTATTTGAAATTTCAGCAAAAGTACAAATATTTTAAAATGACATACTTTGATTAGAGTAGCTTTGATATAACTGTTAACCGTAACGATTTTGTTTTTACTTTTTAATAGGATTGCCACATAATTTCAAATTTAAAATAATTTTTCAGATTTTAGATTTTTAGTTTTTGGATTTTTTAACTTCAATATAACTATTAACTGAAATTATGTATACATACTTTTTGATAGAGCTGCCACATAACTTCAAATATAAAATAGTTGTTAAGGTTTTAGGAGGCGTATTAAATACAGACAGGCCGAACTTTTGTAGATAGTTAATACAAAACTGAATTAACAATAAATTATCTTAAGAGTTGCCACCTTTTTAGCTTTCTAATGCAAGCCATAAATGCAAATACAAAAAATGCTTCTAAACTACAAAACAAAAAATAGTTTCATTTCAAAAAGAGCTTTGGTTGTAAAAAATTTGGAAATTTATAGCAAAATAAGATTTGAGATTTTTTTTAACTTTTTTATTTTTAAATTAATTTTCTTAGTGCCAATGAAAACTATTTGTTTGTTATTTTTCTTTA
>NW_017536296.1:275157-280821 GCF_001853355.1 Bactrocera latifrons | reverse complement strand
AGGAACTAGAATTTAAGCAAATTATTTATAAAAAATTGATTTCTATAAAATTTTAATCTCAAAAAGCACCCAAAATTACTTCGAAAAGATTTTCATATAAAAAATTTAATAAAATGTATAAATCAATTGCCAGCAAAAATAATTTATATTACATTAATTTAGTAATATTCTTTAATTACTGCAAAATTAATTAGAAAAAACAGCAAAAATAATAAATTTGCTCTACCATGACCCAGTTCAGCAGTAGCCAACAAAGCCAATTACTGAATATTTTTTGAGAATTAATCACCTAAACCAYGAAATGCAAACAACAGCWACAACAWCAACAATAACGCAAATAGTAATTATAAAACGTAATACCTAGTAATAATAATATGAATCACCAACCCGCGCTATCAATTACACAAGACTATGTGATTAGAGAGRGAAAACAGCCATGGCGTATACGTAACATCAAAATATGCAAGGGAGAGAGGCAGGCAGTAAAGTAGGCAGACAACCGACCAGCGCTGCTGAAAAACAAAAGCAAACTTCTCGCAGGCGTTGTTGCGTGATTACATTTACAACAACAAGTTATGTGCAAAAACAACACCGCAGAAATCGAAATAAATATTTGTTTCGTTTAACGAAGGGACGTGGCGGGGCAGTGGACACTGTGTGGCAGTAATTAAGACCACATCATTCAAGCATAAATATTTAATTAGGAAATGTGAAATAGACCAAAAAAAAAAAAAGCAGCGAAATTGAAACTGCTGTAGCTAGCGGCACTGAAACGTTTGTAAAGAAACTTCATTCATTTGCTGCGCAAATTTAGTCTAAATTGCTACAACAAAAGCAACAATATTGCGTCACAAATGACGACGCATTGAGTGCTTTGTTGAAGGCAAATTGTCATAGAGGCGTCAACATCAAGAATGAAATGAAGCGCAGCAAATGACAAGTTGCCGTAGAAAAGAAGCAGAGGGGGACAAAGTAGTCGAGAAAGAAGTTGATGAAGAAAACATAGTAGAAGAAGTAGTAGAAGAAGTAGTAGAAGCAGCAGTGGAAACAGTAAACGGGTAGCAGAAAAAGTTGTTGAGTGTGAAATCTTTTATGGCAGGCGAAAATCAATTTGCACTTCTTACGAAATTTTACGAATTGCGTGCAGTCAGCAGATGCCTGCGTGAGGATGGGTGGTGAGGTTAAGAGGCAATAAGGCACAACCGCACGCTAAATGTTAATTTACATAATTTTTTTTTTTCGCTGACACACAAAACTTAACAACAAAAAGTCTGAAAATACAAACACTTGTGTGGTGAGAAAAGGAGAAAAAGCAAAAAATTAAAGTTTCGCAATTTTTTGATTGCTGTTCACACTTTCTTTATTGTTGTTGCCGTTGTTGTTATTGTTGTTGTAGCAGCTGAATTCTGCCGAGAGTACAGCCTTTGGCGAGATAAAATCGGAGTCCATTCCGCTTATGTAGACCCGACTGTCGTGGGAACTTTCTTTCAAACCTTTCGCTTAGCAAATCTTAGGGTTCTTCCATGCTGTGGTTACTTAAAGTTATATTTATCGGTATGTTTTATACACGTTTTTCTTTCTCTTTTGTGTGGTGCCTCGTCTGTGCCTCCAGCTTGTTCTTAATGCACTAAAATTTTTTGAAGAAACTTCAATGCCATCATTTTGTATTTAAATCACCAGATRCTGGATAGGAAGCTTTCTGGGAAGTCAAATATCGAGGAAGGCTTCAATTGCCTTATACTGCTGAATATGAAAGTTATAATCAGACTCTGAGAAYCTGGGTTCCTAATCTWATTTCTTTGTGATAACACTAGTAGTGAGACTCGCAAGAAATTCTAAAGCTGATGAGCTGGCAAGGAAAGATATCATAGAACCGCTGTCAATAGAATGGGACAGCGTATCCTTTTCTACTACTAGATAGCTGAGCCTCGCGGGAGCTCGGTCACTATCGGCATATGCGCTGTCGCAAAAGCCTTTGAACCAAGATCGATCGCAAGAGATCTRGTGATGTMTTTGTCTTCRGTTAGAATAGCCKYTCCTTARTTTTGTGGCATTTAACAGGCCATCGCTCTATTGGCGTTCATGCTGTAAAGTTGGAAAYCTTACAAAACGCCATCTGCAAAAGAGGTATGGAAGAAGATGAGGTGGAAATAACTCGACACTTCCTTCTTGACTGTCCCGCGTTTAGGATGTCAAAACTTAAACGCTTGGGAGCGAATACCTTCAGATATCCCACCAAACTGATGGGTGTGGAAAATAAACACCTGTATAAATTTTTATTGCCTACAGAGAGTTCTTCTTTTCTACGGTTTCCCAAAGAACCCTTTAGAACAGCCAYCTAACCTAACCTAACGATAGGTTGAGGGGAGTTCGGAGAGAAATAAAAACTTTGACCCCCAATATAAAATATATATATTTTTCCTTATAAAGCTGCTTCACCATGCTTTTCTATAAATTCTTAGAGCACAACAAGCGGTTAGCGGTCTGCTCTACTAMTTTTACTCTACTCCTAAATGTTGCCTATTTTGAATCTTCTTCGTTTCACTTGACGAAAGTGAACTTGCAAGGTGGTGGCAAGTAAAAAAAAAGAAGTTTATTGATTTTATATACTCTGCGCAGATCGCATTACTAYAGCATATAACTGCCCYATRAACTGAACGATCGAATTCAAGTTCCTGTAAGGAACTTTTGTATTTCTGAAGAGTATAATAGCTTCGGTGCAACTGAAGTTGACGGTTTTTCTTGTTTGTCTTTTATGGTCTCCTTCGTTAATATACTTTACAACTAAATTGTGTCCGCTTCCGATTGCCATTGCAGAGAAAACTTGTCCAATTTGAGCATCTGGCGACAGCCACAACGGAAGCACTTGGTCTATTAAGTGAGCATATGGCTTGTGAGAGCTTTATATAAACTCAACTTACGACGCAAAGAGCAATATTCGGCATATAGGACTTAAAAAGATTGTAAGCAACAACTGTTATTTTTTGCTATATGAAATCCTAATAGCATTCAGACACAAGTATTTCGAAGCATTCTACCACTAGTTCAAAAGAGAGGGAGAGAAGAATGTAAAGAGTGGAAAAATGTAAAGGGAGAACGATATAATATTTAATCGAAAGAAGAAGAGAGAAATATAAAGGGACAGAGAAAAAATGTAGGAGAAGGAAAAATAAACGATAAAAAATAGATAAAGAGAGCCAGAAAGAGAGATGGAGAAAGAGGAAGAAAAAAAATATATTTAATTGAAAGAGAGAGAGAAACAAAGAAAAGAAAAAAGAAAGAGAGAGAGAAAAAAAAATTAAAAACAGCGAGAGAGAGACAGAGATAGAAAGATAGGCATAGAGAAATAGAAAAACAAAAAAGAGAGGGAAAATTTGCAATGATGAAATGTTTTTTGTCAAATTTTTACAAAATAGTTCCAAAAATAGACTTCCTCGATTTCATAATTTCTTCTAATTTTGCATTCGCATAACTGAGTCACATCAAATTTATTATTTTACCCAATCAAGCTTTACTTTTATGGTGGAAGGTCTTACAACTTACACGAAATGATTTGCGAGTGTTCAGCGCACTAATTTCATGAACTCTGGTGCTGAATGCCTTGCTACATATAGCACCGGTGGCCAAAGCAGCAAAAAAGCTGCTCTCAGACACATAGAAGCTAGGGCACATAGAAGCTGGCTGAAATTACCGCACACTTTGATTTCCTCTCTAAATACTTTGATTACCAAGCAGCCGAACCTAGAACTGGTTGTGGTTTTTCTGATCACATACCTTCGAGTGAGGTATGAGAGGGAAGAAYTCGCTGGAGAAGAAAGCGGTGAGTGGATGGATCAAGACTTTCGAAGARAGTTGACGGAGGAGTAGACTAATGGCATCTGGCCACTGCAGTATTTTCTTAGCACAACTAGCTGCCAGCTACTGACTATACACTCCAATGGTAGAGCAACGATATTAGCCTTGAACGTGCAGACTTTGAGTGCGCTCGACTAGTGAAGGAATGTCTGGACTTCTTCAACATCGAGCTATATTATGTTTAAACTTGTTTACGTGTCTGGCCATAGTGGTATTGCAGGAAACTATAAGACTGATGGGCTTGCTAGGACAGATACTTCAGTSGCAATAACTGAGGAATGGAAACGTGAAGGAGCTCCGTTATCTACTTATGCTTTATTATTGAACTGTTGGCCAACTACCAGCAGCGGTAAGGTATTCATACCGAATATCAGCTGCATAAGCTGTTTGGTAGAAGATAAGATAAACTCATGACAACACTTCCTCCTCAAACGTCGCATTTTTGCCAAATCAAGACTAAAATGCCTCGGAGATAGATCTTTAGACATTCAAGTTAGTTAAATAAAACGCTTAAGCAGATTTGTGATAAGTTCGGGCGATAGCTAATATCCAACTAAAGGAGTTGTTTGTCTGGCTTCACGAAGGTTACTTTTTGYTACAACAAAACAATATTTATTTTCCAAAGCCAAGCTTCCAAGCTTCACTGCAGCGAATATAAAACCTGTAGATTAATTAAAGAAGAACTCTTCGCTTTGTTTTTAGTCAAACGAGTAATTTTTGCTGCAAATTTTCCATTTCACTCTTCTTTCTGCGCCGTTTCTTTGCGTTGCCAGTGAAAGTGCTCAAAAATCTGCGCAAAAATGTTTATTATTCAAAAGTTCGTATTTTGGAAATSCTCTTACATTCTCAGAGAAACTGCTGAGTGGATAATGTCGCTAATTTAAGAACACCAAAAACCATGCTTGGTTAGCCAAAAGAATACGAATTAAGAATAGTAGAAGCCGCTCGTGCGAAACCTTAAGCATAGTTGAAAGCGTATGGTTTCATTAGAGGAAAATTATTTTCTTACTTTGGCACTCAGGAGCTGTTTAGAAAATATGTTTAGTGCAGTAAGAGAATGCAAGAAATTTATTTCAAGGTAAAAGCGGAAATTTCGCTTCGATGAGTTGAGCTGTTGTTATTAGGAATTTTAGTAAAAAGTAAAAAATAAAAGAAAATTAAGCAGAACCAAGTACTTTTTTTTATCGATATGACCATTTTGCAAGGTGTTTTAAATAGGCTTATTATACAAGTTGAAGAAAAAACTTTTCGTACTTTATTAGCTGCTGCTAAAAACATACTTGGAAAAGACAACAGTGCTTGCGCTGAGTAACAATTCCACTCCCACCTCCAAAAAACTGCAAGCGGTTTGCGCTACTATTCTGGGTCTTAACTTAAGATCTCGTCGCATATCTAAGACAATACTTAGACTGATATGATCGCCTGGAATTGAATTCTATGGCAGCTCAATAAATTTTAAAGTTTTTCAAGACATATTAGAAGCAACACCCTAATTCGAGACCATAAACTGCCTAATGTAAAAAAATCTTGGTAAATATAGTAATCGTTATCTCTCTTGATAGGAGAACTACGGGATAATTGTTAAAAATGTAGGCGACTAAAATGATATCATCTATTAGATGTTCATAAACTTTGGCGTGGATTAATATCTATTACGTCGCTTTAATATCCAAAGAAATTTTTCAGATCGAACAATTATAGCATATAGCTGCCCTACAAACGGACCGGTCAAAATTAAGTCCTTRTATGAAAAACTTTTTTATTTGATGAGATCTCTTCACGTCATTTGGCATAAATTACTATCCAGTA
>NW_017536296.1:273615-275101 GCF_001853355.1 Bactrocera latifrons | reverse complement strand
TCTAGCGACAATACAAACTAAACGATCGAATTCAAGTGCTTGTATGAAAAACTTTTTTATTAGACGAGAAATGTCAATGAAACTTGGCATAGACGATTGTCCAAGACAAAGACAAAACCTCGGCAGAAATAGATCAAATCGGATCATTGTAGCATATAGCCACCATACAAGCCGAACGATCGGAATCAAGTACTTGTATGGMAAACTTTTTCAATTGATGAGATATCTTCAAAAAACATGGCATGGATTATAAACTAAGGCAATTGTGCAATCTCCGAATAATTGGTTCAGATCGGAACACTATAGCATATAGCTGTCATACAAACGGAATAATAAGAATCAGAATGAATAAATAAATTTTTATATATTTTTATGTCATAAAGCAACCACATCTTAAGCTTCATAATACCGTATGTATGTGCTTAACTAAACATCCCAAATCTCACTACAATTTTTTCACCTTTTTACTTCCATTTATATTTACTCTAACTCTCCGATTGCTAAAGCATGCGACTCTCACCCAACCAAACAATTTAATTAATACAATAACCTGACAAAAATATCTTAGCGGTACAAACATACAAAAATGTTTATCTATGCTATAGCATATATAGAAATATATATGCATATTCCAGAAACTAATGCTGCATTGAAAAATAACATGCAATTTTTACCTTTTGCCATCATTTTTGCATATTTCATGGTTTTGCAACCTTTTTCGCCGCTTTACATTTCAATTATGTTTTTGTGCAAATATGAATAATATAAATACCTTTTGCGAGACGCTGACTATCACAGTGAATATGGGAAAAGCAGAAATTTATGCGCAGTGTCATGATAGTGTACTTTCAGCGCTTTCTATGCGGCAATGTGTATGTGWGTGGCTGTGTAAATATGCGAAACCGAATTCTACTGCTGAACTATGCGAGCTTTTGTAGTTKGATACTATGAAATTTTGTCCACGGACAGTTGGTTGTAAAAGTTTGCTGCATTCCTTTCCGCCTTGCAGGCAAGTAAATGTACGCACACACACAGAGAGAGAGAGAGTAAGCAGCTTGCACACACATTTTACATAAATTTTRCAAACAATTTTTTCGACAAATTTCCTGAGCTGAGTGCACTTAAGCTACAGCAGATATGATGGAAAGTACTCATATACACATATGTGTATATAYTATGTGGTGTAGTATACAAGTACATACCTATATGTATGTATTCATAAGCGCGTAAGCACATGTAAATGCAAGCCATAGTTGTTTATGAATTTGAGCCAATCAACAAAAGTGAAACTCGACAAAGATTGTTATTGCTACTGAATATGAATATGTGTATGTATATATGGCTGAATGTATAACATATATAACATATGGATGTATAGTATATATTCAGTTTGTATGAAAACATATACGCATATATGTATGCATGTACRACTCCGAGTTAGCAAGCAGCTGTCATSAGGAGACTAAGCATTTGCTAAAGTAGTATT
>NW_017536296.1:271383-272768 GCF_001853355.1 Bactrocera latifrons | reverse complement strand
TGCTGACATAAAATACATCAACGCTTTTTATATTGAGATGTGTATAAGAGACAGGCTATAAGCTATAGTAGCCCGATCTGCACAATTTCTTCGGAGGTTGTACCGTTGGCTTGGATAATAATCTGTGTCGAATTTCGTAAGGATATCTCGTCTACTAAAATATATTTTCATACAAGAACATGCTTTTAATCATTCACTTTGTATAGCAGCTATATGCTATTGTGATGCGATCTGAACATACCATGCTGTGCAACATGTTGCTAGGGTCTCATTAGCCGTTCATCTTAGACCAAATAATAAATTTTCTGTCAAATTGTAAATTTTTATACATTTTTCGATTCAGTTATTTTTATTTTTTTTTTTTTTTTTTGTTCTATATCTCTAAATCCACAAAAAGCTAACGTTTAGTTCTTTGATATCAAAAACAAGTTTATGGCTTTCCAAAAAGTTAGAACACCTGAAATTTATAAGCCATGTGAAGCAGAAATCACCTTCAATCAAACAGCAACAGTTAACAACAAAATACAACAATAAAGTCATATTGAGCTTCCTGTTAAGCTCAGATGAGAATTTGGTTGGCAAAAATTTTTGAAATTTTCATTTACTGCATTCTCACCTGACTAAATCGCTCACAGCAGCTGCCCACTCTACGGTCCAGCAGTTGGTCATGTGTACCAGAAGTATTTAGAGTTAATTTCTCGCTTTTATTACGTTGTTATTGTTGTATTTATTGTAGCAAGCATATTGTTGAGTCCTTTGCATACCCTTCGTAGGGAAATATTTGCAGACATTACTCTGTTTTTGCCCCCAGAGAATTCTGCAATTCTATATTTGCATGTGACTTGTAGACTGCGGGGCATAGAAGCTGCGGAGAGGTGTGTGTGGCATGCAATATAATATGTGTGTATGTGTATATGTGATTGGTTGGTATGAATTTCATATACGAATATTTGACTAGTTCACAATCACACGCACACACAAACAAATCACATTAGTTTACCGATCATTTGCAATGTCCGAAACAATAATGCTCATGGTATGTGAATATACAGGGTGACACAAGTGCTTCACAAGCACTAATTGTAGACTACAACTGGGGCAAGTTTTTTTGAATAAATTTGTCATTAAAGATTGTGCATTTTTTTTTTATTTTTTTTTTTTTTTGCAGTAAACGCGGAGCAAATTTCCTGCCAACAAAAAACTCAAAAATGCTTTGTATCATTATACACGAAACGCTTTATCAGTTTACAAAAGCTCAAAAGAAATTCGGAGTTTAGAAAAAAAAAATAAATTGTAATGTAATGTTCTGAAATATTATGAAGAAAAAAAATTATTTTACAATAATATTATAATTCAGAAAAGCTTTTTCATTTCACAAAGAAGTT
>NW_017536296.1:259354-271288 GCF_001853355.1 Bactrocera latifrons | reverse complement strand
TTTAAGTTTCTTTTCAATAAGAGCCTACAAAAACTCTCTCACTAAATCCAGAAATTTTTAAAACTCGAAAATTATTATAAATAAACTTGTTTTTTGCTTTATGAAATATAAATAAAAGTTTTAAAATTTTTTGTAATAAAAGCTCACAAAAGCTCTCTCACTTACACAAAACAAAATGTTTGAACTTGAAACATAATATATAAATAAAGCTGTTTTTTTGCTTTAGGAAATATGAGTACAACTTTTTCAATTATTATGTAGTAAAAGCTCGCAAAAGCTTTCCAGCTTAAACACAAAATTTTTTGTGATTAATAAGTATTATATATACATTTGTTTTTGGCTTCACAAAATATGAATAAAACATTTAAAATTCTTGTAATGAAAGCTCACAAAAGCTCTCCTACTTAATCAAAACAATTATTTAACTTCAAAATTGGTATAAAAAACTTGAATTTGGCTTTATGAAATAGGAATAAAACTTTTAAAGTTGTTGTGTAATAAAAGCTCACAAAAGCTCTCTCACTTTAAAAAGCTCGCTTGAATATTAGAACCTTAGAAAAGCTTTTAAAATATAAATACTTACGTTTTAAAGCAATGCAGAGTTTTCTTTAATAGCAAAGGCTCAAAAAATTAAAAAAAAAAACATAAAAAGTTAAAATATTGTTTAAGTTTCAGCTATCTAATATTGTCACACTTTAACGGCTTTGTATAAAAATATAAAGTGACAATGTTCACACATTAAAAAATATTGTTAAAAAAATAATATACCACCCTGTACTTGTATATGTAACAATATAACTGCTTTTGATGCCACCATAAACCCGCCAGCAATCCCATGAGCTTGTTCTTCTCGAGCGTTGTTCAGCGATTTTCGTTAAGCTCGCAATCTCAACTGGACCAACTATTTCATAAAAAGCAACAACAAAAGGTGCATATTTTGTGTTTTTATTGCTGCATTCACCTGTCGTTCGAATCAAATGAAATGAAKACGTGCAACACACTCTTACTAAATTTGGAAAGTGCTGAACACATAGCCAACAGACAGCTTGAATAAGGCTGCGCACACAGTGGAGTGAAGTAAAATAATMAAGAAGTGTACGCAAAATATACGAGTCTGTCTGGCGTTAGTAATTATAATAATAGTAGCTATTTGGTTTCATCAACTAAACCGATTCTTTCCATTACTGTAAACAAAGCTTGGTTCACTATGTGCATAGCCTGAAGAAACAAGCTATGAGGCAGGTGGATACCTTGTAGTATTGCCAGCGATTTTATGGCCTCTAAACATCGTAATCCACTCAGTCAGCGAGCTCACAGAAGACAAGTGTTGCAGTGTTTTACAACAGCACTTGTTGTCTTACTTCGCCTATTGACTTTAGTACTCTGTTAGTTGGGCTAATTTAATTGCGTRAATTTTATTGCAAATCGATGGTTTTTAACGATGCGCAACGCTGGTAAGAGATACTGCTACTGAATTGACTATACTTATGTGCTCTAGTTGCCTGGAATTCATTTTAGAATAAAGAACGAGAATGTCTGCTTTCCTATTTCCTTTAACAAAGATTTGCTACAAAACTACTACGATTGAATTAAATTGTAGAAGTGATTGAATTAAAGCTGCTAGACTCAGAACTTGAACATTCAAGCCTAAAGGACTTATGATCACATTATGAGAGAAAAATGTGTCATTAATCCTTCAATCCCATCATAGTTTTAGACTTTAAAACGGCTTTGAGACATCAAATTGTAGACCTGAAATATCAAGACAATCACAGAGGCTAGAATTTAAAGCTTGTGGGAGACTTTGATCTTTGCATCCACACTTTTAGTAGTCTTRAGATAAAACTCAGGATCATTCCGTACCCATTCTGTGGTAAACTTCGTAGAGAATGATGACTGAATGATTACTTCTCGATTTAAGACCTCTGAAATTTAATTTTCAAACTGGRTTAACATGATAGCTTTTGCTTTCAGTTAACTTTTGTCCTATGATTGCTACTCTCACATGGCTTTCAATTCCTGTGTATCTCTCTTCTATTATAACATTTTCTCATATTTTTTCTCTCTGTCTATCCACTCTCTATTTCCTCTTCTCTGTCATCCTTTCTAAATACCAGAGCGATTATACGAAGTCTTCTCTGACTGATAACGTAGACTAATGCGACACATAACCTACTCCAAACGGCATCTTCTCCGCGCACTTATCGCCTAGAGACACGTTGGTTAGGCTGACTCATTGAAGAAGAGGCGAGTGAGGCAAGGAGAGCGAGTTTTCTGTTGAGAACTCTTAATCAAAGCAACAGTAGATGTTCTTCTCTGAAGTCCGACTTCCTTTAAGGAGGTATGCTTTCACTCCGATACAAGAGCTGTCATACAGGTATTGAGCTCGCTGACAGTAAGCTCAAAGCTAGTCAAGGGGTATATGACTTCACCAGCAGTAGCATCAAGCTACTTCCATATTAAACTTATCTGCACCAGGATGAGAACTAGCAGGAGTTCCCACCTACAGCGTGCATTCAAATATGCGGCATGCGGGCCTCGCACGAGCTCAGTAAACGTTGACCAGCAACCAACACTTGTTGGGTTTGYGAAAGTTTTCTGGTTCAGAGGAAATATAAAATGTTCATTGAACCTCTAGCTTTTAGCACACTGTTCCACTKCCACACCCATGCAAAAAGATGGAGAAATCCTATAACTTTCTCCTCCACTATCGAGCTTTTGCCGGACTGAAGTTGAAGCATCTCGGTTGGTCATACACTTTTCGAACTCGGCGTATTGGAATTATATTAGCCACCTCAATAAATTTTTGGTAGGTTCTAGGCATCTTGTCGACTTTCKTTGGTTTCTTCGACCCACTTATAMGAGTTCTGGACGTTACAAGRAACATGTGGCCTTACCTGTTATTATTCGTGGCCTCACGAGAAATCAGCCTATTTMCYTAACTGAACCTAATCTATGGTCTTGTTTACCAGCTGATATTAAACATGAGTAGTTTGATTTCTATTAGAACTGGAATCGAACACAACTTCCTAAAAATTCGACAAGTAAGGAAGGGCTAAGTTCGGGTGTCACCGAACATTATATACTCTCGCATGACAAGTTTCAGCAAGATACCTATCTCAATTTTTACTCAAGTTACAGCTTGCACGGACGGATAGACAGACATCCGGATTTCAACTCTACTCGTCACTCTGATCACTTCGGTATATGTAACCATATATCTGATGATATATACCGTTATTAGCAACTTTATTGCGAGAGTATAAAAATGATGCCCTCTGAATTACATGAAAATATCTGAGAGATTTACCGACATTTCCGGTGAAAAATTAGGTTAGGTTAGGTTAGGCACTGAGTTCTTCGTGTTCGATATAAGGGAACTTGAAAAGTTATAGTCCGATCACGACATTTTTTCCACAAGGGATACCTCAACTCAAATACCGTCTTTGTGTAAAGTTTTATTTCGCTATCATCATTGGTTCCTAATGCATATATTAAACAGAGAAGGGTTCAGATGGAATTGAAAATAGCGTTATATTGGAAGAAGGCGTGGTTGTGAACCGATTTCACCCATATTTGGTACATGTCATCAGGGTGTTAAGAAAATACTATATATCGAATTTCATTGAAATCGCTCGAGTAGTTCCTGAGATATGATTTTTGGTTCATAAGTGGGCGACGCCACGCCCATTTTTAATTTTTAAAAAAAAGCCTGGGTGCAGCTTCCGTCTGCCAATTTCTTCCGTAAAATTTTGTGTTTCTGACGTTTTTTGTTATTCGGTTAACGCACTTTTAGTGATTTTCAACATAACCTTTCTATGAGAGGTGGGCGTGGTTATTATCCGATTTCTTCCATTTTTGAACTGTATATGGAAATGCCTGAAGGAAACGACTCTATAGAGTTTGGTTGACATAGCTATGGTAGTTTCCGGGATATGTACAAAAAACTTAGTAGGGGGCGGGGCCACGCCCACTTTTCCAAAAAATTACGTCCAAATATGCCCCTCCGCAATGCGATCCTTTGTGCCAATTTCACTTTAATATCTTTATTTATGGCTTAGTTATGACACTTTATAGGTTATCGGTTTTCGCCATTTTGTGGGCGAGGCAGTGGTCCGATTTTGCTTCTTCGAACGAAATATAGTATCTCAATTTTTACTCAAGGTACAGCTTGCACGGACGGACGGACGGACAGACAGACACCCGGATTTCAACTCTACTCGTCACCCTGATCACTTTGGTATATATAACCCTATATCTGACTCTTTTAGTTTTAGGACTTACAAACAACCGTTATGTGAACAAAACTATAATACTCTCCTTAGCAACTTTGTTGCGAAAGTATAAAAGTTATTTATGAAAATATTTGGTAACCCAAGATATCTGTACTTAATTAGTTATCTTTCTTTGAGACTTACTAAAAATGTCTTTGAAATGCTGTTGCTTCTCTGGACTTACATTTCCATTGTCAATTTCATTCATATAAGCTTCATTAGAGGTGAATATTCGATGAAATATATATTTATAGAATAATCCGTCATCTTGCTCGAAAATATAAAGTTGAAAGAGGATTCTAACTAATTTTATAATAATCTGTTTGTTTTAATAGACAGATTTTCGTACATAACCACACTTTGTCTTAAATATATTTGACATATTTCTGTGAATCTAGTTACATCTCCACCTCTCAGAAAACGAAAAATTTTCACTTTCTTCAGCCTACTTCATACAAGTATAACATATATATAAATATATTACCAACCTCAAATATAACCTCACTCTCATTTATTCACTGCCAGCATTTATTATAAATGTCTTTATGCAATTTCTGTTATGCTTCTAATATTTACACATAAACAAATACAATATTATACTTGAGTTTACTTATACACAGGTATATAAATATTTGATCTCTCATTSAAGTGTGTGTTGCGTAGTGTGTGCTTAGCTTTTGCCGACCGAAAAGCAAATAGAAGAGACCAGAGCAAATAACCAGTAAAAACATGTGTGTTGGCACATACATACGTATAAAACCAAGAGTTATATAACAGTACAAAGTGCTTAGCAAACTGCCCGTAAAGCTGAAATGGTCAGTCAGCAGCAGAAGTTGCAGAAAATTTAATTAAAAATCAGTGCAATAAATAAAATGAATAATAACATTAATTTAAGCTCGAAATTTGCTGGCGTTCGCAGTTTGTAATTAATTTGCGAATATCTCGAATTCTGCGCAGCATTGCTTAGCTTCTTCGAAGAAATCGCTTTATATCAAGAAATTCTGTTTTACCTGGATTTTGCGCCATAAATCCATTAGAATAAGCGGTGCAAGCCAGCCTTGTAACTCATACACACAAATACAAATACACCTGGGTTGCAGCTATTGAGCAGACATACTTCGGAGCTTTTTCGTTTGCTCAACTGGCATTTGTGATTGTCAAGCACGTTCGRAAGTTTTGTTTGCGGCATTGCACTTTCGTAATTTCGCTGCTTGGGCACAAACCAAATACCAACACGTGACTTGTATAGATTAGAGGTAGAGTTACGCGTGTTTCGAGGTGGACAYACATAGAATCGGAGGTGATAAAAAGAGTTAAAAATGTTAAGATTTATTTTCAGTTTTAAACGGACTTCTTGCTTCTACAAACACCTTGCTACTCTAAACATTATTTATGGTCTAGAGAAGGAATCAATTAAAAGCAGCAATATCTCCATAGTACAACAATTGTACAATAAGTGATCCAATGTTTTGTACAAGTTTTAAAGAGTGTGTCAAAAATTGTACGTCCAGTCAAACAATAATTTCAAAAATATTCATAAACTATATCTTGGACCTTGCTTGCTGAATCTATTGATTCAGAGATCAGTTGTTTTATCTTTGTGCCTGGCTTCTTTTTTCCTTTCAACCAACTGGAAAATAATAAAATAAAAAAAATATTCAGAGATGGCTTGTATACTACTTCACCAACTTTTGTATCTGAGCTTGCACATTATATAAGGACGACCATTAGACTTTAGATTAGGAGCCAGTGAACGTGGCTGCTTTAGACTTTCTGGAGAATATGTTTCGAGTTCCTAGCAATATATTGTAATAAACATAACCTCTTTATACAAAAACATATCCAAGAGACTTCAAAATCGACTATCCGTGACCTAGCATTAACGAAGACCTATAACTGTCTGATTTCTTGGTCTCCTAAAACACTGTGAAACTGACAGTTGGGATTTTAATACAGCCTTTTCATAGTAGTGTAKTAGTAGTAGGTGCAAGTGTAATTCGGGCTGAGGGGAAGTGCTGACATAAAATACATCAACGCTTTTTATATTGCRAAGCTCGTAGGCTGTTCCAACGTCTTTGTTGCACTTTCTGCATGTATGTTCATTAATTTGGTTKTGTCAGTGAAAAGAATGCGTATTTTTCTTCCGATTCCCTGGCAAATGATCTTGACGATAATGTAAGACATTCCATATCGTGTTGATCCGCCACATAATSTTAATAATTTCTATTCATCTTTGAGTTTATAGCAATGGAAACTRTCGTGACCATCGAAAAGATTGTAGGAATAACTTTATTTTGTGATGGATAGACTTTGATGAAGTAGTCGCATGACTCCCAAGGACCTATAAAACGATTTGGTTATCTTTCGATCAGTTAACCTTGACATTTTAGCTGGTTTCTACAACGTTTACWAAGCTTAGAAATGGAAGTTCTGCAGTTATCTTTAAAAAATTAAATTTAGCAGATTCGATCAAAATTTTATTAGCCCCATTATTTACCCAGTGACAGCCAACCCTAGACTTCTCGAAACCGAGCMAAATGACTCTAGCACATAGAAAGCACACAAACACTTTCAAGTTTATGGCTTGTAGCTCTTATGTGAAATCGCCCAGCCGTTTTGAAATATTTCAAAATCTAATCAAGATTATGCGGAACTATGCTTAGGTGACAGGGTTTAGAAACCCGAAGTCCAAACTTTTATTTTTAAAGATTTCAAGAATTTTTATCAATGTTCATGGTTTGTAGCTCTGAGAGATATGCGCCTAATAACTGAGGTTTACACTAAATRAAGTCGTTCAGCCGTTTTGTAACATATCAAGAGTTTACTAGAACAACTCAGAACAGTAAATTTTGAGTGGTACATAAGTGATCGTTTGTTGTTCTTCGCTGTAAAGTTTTGGTCGTAAGAAAAAAATAAGCGAAAAGGATAACATTTCTCGACACTTGAAGAGCCTGTTGATGCGTTCACTTTGGAGATACCTCAGTCAGAGTGGAAAAAGTCGTCCAACAATTAATACTTCTTTTTGTGCTCTAATATCATTGTTATTGTTCCGAAATATCAAAGGCAACCTACGTATCATACTAAATTATAGCTGATGGAAAACAAGTCGAAGCTATCAGAGCTTGACCGCCTTTATCTCGCAAGCATCCGCACTCAGATACAAAAGCCCATCATTAAAGAGCTTCACGAAATCAAAATATCAATCACTTTTTCAATACAAAACATAAAAGTAAATTTTCTGCTAAAAGATCTTACTATAATTTAATTTAAAATACTGAACGAATCTCCTTAAACCAGCTAACGGCAAACCACACTCTTTAACCCACGAATACCGAATGCCAAAAGCTGACTTTATTCGCCGCTTGCACATAATGATTTTTTAAATATCTTCTAATCATCCAAAGGTCATTTCTCTTTTCATGTAGGCATTTTATGCAAACAACCAAACCTCGGGGTCACCTCAAAAAAGGTACGAATTTGAAATTCAAATTAATTTGATACGCAAATTATTTACTCGCAGCTGCGATGAGCTGGCAGAGAGTGAAAAAAGAGTTGAAGTTTTCTAACGTTTTGGCAAGCCATATTTTTACTTAACCGATTTTGCAACAACAAACATATTGTGGAATTTTAAGCCAAACGCTCCGTGGTCTTAGGGTTTCCCATTCATTATGGATTCATCGTGACTTTTGGGATACCAAAACAATCAGCCACTTTTAATAGAATCAAATCTGTGGCGTTGGATGAAAAATATTGTCTGAGGCGAACGAACCGACAGACAGTAGGCTTCTTTTTTATTTTAATATCCTTGTTTTTTTTCTTTTTTTGTTTTGCTGACGGTATTTATACAGAACGCCTTGGAATTTTACTTCAACTCAACGCTGCTGGACCGCTTYCTTTGATGCTTTGTGTACACGCTTTCTCGTGCCTGCCTTTCTACCTTTTGCATTATACTGTGGTGTTTTCTGTTGATTACTTTTCTTCTGCTGCAATGACGTGCAAGAAAACCCATTTCAAATAGATTTACTGATTGTAACGTCATTGTCATGATTTGAGTTGTAGCCGGCCTAAAGCTTTCAGAGTTATTACAAATATTTGTTGTAATAAACATTTCCACTAATTTGAAGAGTTATTGCAGAGCAGAGACTTTTTCTTGCATTATTCTGCAAAGTGTTTATTTACACCATAAATGCATTCGCCTAAGTGAGCTTGCATTAAGTGAATGGGTTTCTCACGATACGTATATAAGAATGTGTATACCGGCTACTTCTTTGGCACACACATATTGTGGAAAATTCGACGTTGACAGCKGTCAAACGCCAGCTCGTATGACATTTTTTCAACCTTTTGGACTTTTTGGATGTGAAATTAGGTAAGCAATTTTTGTAGTATAGTTTTTGGGTGTGATACAATATAGTGAAAAGAAACCAATTTTTGTAGCATACATTTCGGGTGTGATACATAAAARTCAAAATAAACCAGTTTTTGTAGCTATTCTATTAAATTTTTTAGGCAGGGAAGAGAGAAAAATTTTTCGAAAAAAAAATTTCATATTATTTCTGAACGATTAATTGAGATTTTACTAATATATGTCAAGTTTTAAGAAATATTCACATCAATAATTCATTACCAAATATTTTTTTCAAAAAATGTGAGGAATCTTCGAATTTTATTAGGTAAATGCATGCGGGTTTCAAAATATTGCTGATTTTATTATTTTTTCCATCTTTCAGTCAGTTAATGCCGTTTTTGTAGCATACCTTTTGGCTAACATACTAAATAGTAATAATATCAATTTTTTAGCGTACCTTTAGGGTCTTTTACTAAGTAGTTTAGCAGGAAAGTCAAATATATAGATTAGTATCATATTTGATGGGTTAAAATGTTTAAAAAACCAATTTCTAGCAACAAAAAATACTTATGGAATGTTCTGGCAGAAAATGGAACGTAGCTAGACGTTTTTAAATTGCGCGGYTATTACTAAACTCGCATATTTCAATGAGTTCAATGAGAACGACTTTTTCCATTATTCCACTTTTCCATTGCCCACACTATTCATTTCCAAATCATTAATTGACAGCTCGTGGCACAGTTATACAAAACAGTACAACCTTTCCTCCTTCTTGTGACCCGTTTAGTAACCTTTCAAACCGAAACCAACTGAATCCGCTTTCCGAAATCTTTAGCTTTTCGCTTTGCCAAATGCTTCAAATGCCAAGCCAGTCACAAACAAAGAGAGATATCAAAGCAATCAATCTATGCACCATTCAATGGTCGATTTGTAATGCCACTCAAGCATACGATTGACAACAAAGAGCAGCAAAATTTGTGCATCACAAAGTGGATGTTAGTCAAAATGTCCTGCCATAGCGGCACCTATACGGCCACAAATTAATTTGATTTGGTTTGCTGTCATTTGAAAATAATTGCCAACACTCCGYAACCAAACAGGCGTTTCTATGACCAAATTTCTTAACTAAATGTTCAGTAAGTGGTTTATATAGGTCACAAGAATATGTGGGTTTACAAATTCAAACGAATGGTGATTTTATTAAATCATTTCCAAGAAACAAACTTTCTAATTCTTTCATTTGCTTGCCACTTTCCTTGACTATGGCGTGAGAAAGTGTAGAACTTAATTATTTTTATTTATGTGTTCAACTCTTTCATTTTAGTTTCATASAACTTGGCTAAAGAATGAGTAAACATGTTTGCGCCAAAAGGTAGGCAGCGTTTCTACTTATGCTCCGATTTTACATATTAAATCCGAAAAATTTCCTCCATATATCTTTCACTGATTTAGTCTTTAGACTGTTCAAAAACTATTACCTATATTCCACCATCTTGCTTGAATTGATTGTCATTATGTTAGAACTCAGCGCTGAAATGTAGGCAACATGTTTGGTGGTTTTTCTATAACAAACATTTTTTAATATAGAAATAAAGAAAATTTCATTACAAATTTTTAGGCAGACAAAGAAAATATTTTTTACGGAAAACTAAATGACACATTATTTCGGAATATAACGAATCTTCGAACTTCATTAGCAAAATACATTCCAGTTTCAAAATATTGCAGACTTTCTTCTTTTGCAACAAGATCCCGCATTATAACAGTAGAAAATTTTTCAAAAAAAATATTTCATTCCGTGCTCCCCTCTCCAAATTACAGCTACAAAATAGTTTATACTTTCCACATAATTTTCCCTCCTGCTGCTCACCAACACTTCACCTTGCTGCAAATGAGTATATACTTACGTTCGTAAATATAAAAGAATGTAGTTGAGTTTGCTGARGATCGAAATTTCGGATAGCGCACGTAAATTGTAATGAATAATAAATACAACTGACACCGGCCAGCGGAGGTGTTGKAAAGTGTTTATTCATTCATTCCTTCGCGCATTTAATCGTGCTTAAATAAATCCGCTTCCCTTACGCTCTGAAWGCAAAGTCAATCTACATGCAAACATATATACAAATATGTTTAAAGGGCGTGTACTATACATACACAGTCACAAGRCAATAGCGAAATTAATGAAATGTACAGCACGAGACTCAGGGATATTAAGCCAAAGTAACAGTGAATGGAAAAGGATTTTATTGCAAAATAAGAAGATATGAGTCTAGGKGGTTTGTAGCAGTTGAGAAATGATTGCAAAGCGGAGTCGCGTCCTAAGGATTTAACGGTAAGTAACGGTAAATTAAATTGTTATACGGTATTTTGGCTTTACAATGGAGTTTAATTGAAATAAAAAATTCCAAAAATTTTCAAACGCGGAATATAAATCTCGAATTCCGTGTATTAGTTTGTGTGTTGAAGTAAAAATTACCCTGTCACTGCAGTGGTTACGGTCTAGTTATATAATTTTGAATATAGAATATAGCAGATTAACTTTAGAACATGGAACACAAAATATTAAATGCAGGCTATGGACACCGAATATCTGAATATGTAAAAATGAATATGGAACTTATAGTATAGAATATAGGATGGAAGCTTTAAAACATAAAATAGATTTATACACAGATTGTAGAATATAGAGCATATACAATAAAGTATAGAACATACAATAAAGTTGTAGAACATAAAGAATATTACATAAAACAATATCTAATACATAACATAGAACATAAGACATATAACCTACAATATAGAGCACAGAATATATAAAAGACAACATAGAACATAGAAAGCAGAAATCTAAGTACAAAGTTTAAGAATGCATACCAAAAACRTAGAATATAGAATACTGATTGTAAAATATTGAGCATATTATATAAAACAATAAGTAACGCATAACATGTAACATAGAATACATAACAAAAACATAGAACACACATTGCTTTCTATATAACATCAAATACGAAACATAATTGAGAAAGTTGGATTTTATTCAATAAAACATAGAATATGGGGCACAGATTGTAGAACATAGAAWMAAATATACATAGCAAGAACAKAKAATACAAAAATATTTAACAAAAWTGATGAGCTCTGAAAAATAAATCAATCAAMATACACTACATAGAATGAAGAACATTKATCACGCTTCGTAAYTAATAGCGGGATTCTGTAAACAGTCTCTAGTCTCTATTTAAGACATTTTGAGGTAAAATCTCAATATGTGATCAGTTTGATTCACTAAACAGTCTCTAGTTTTAG
>NW_017536296.1:251605-258816 GCF_001853355.1 Bactrocera latifrons | reverse complement strand
GTATCACAGTACAGAATCGCACGGTAAGAATATAAAACTTATGCTACAACACGAATATAATACAATATTTCCCACATGCTGGTCTGTTGGTAGTTCTTGGCTTTCGCAGGTTAAATTAAGGTTTCGGCGACTTAAGCTGACCGCTTACCTAACTTTCGTCTTAATTGAAGAATTTTATGTGATTTTTTGATTTCTATCTTGAACGCATTCGTTCCAATAATCGGGTTTTGAATCATCAAAAAATATGCCCAAAAAATAAGGTGACATTTGAATTTAAACAACGCGCGCGTAGGGGTTTAGAGAATTATTATTTATTTATTTTTTTTTTTTTTTTGTTAGGTTGGTAGTACTGTCAGTCACATTTATGTCAAATTTCATGTCAAAATATTCATTAGTGTTTGAGATACGTGTCGTTTTGTGAGCTGTTAAAAGTGAATTTTTCGTTTTTTGCGATGTCGAAATTTGTTGAGCAAAGAATTTGCATTAAATTTTGTTTACGGMATCAATTTTCTGYTGCGGWTACRTTGAGGATGGTGCAGAAAGCCTTTGGTAATGAGGCTATGTCTAACAAAATTGTTTACAAGTGCTATAGTGAGTTCCAARCCGGCCGTGAACGTGTCGAAGAGGAAGAGCGTCTAGGGCGATCATCAACCTCAACCGACGAAGCTCACGTTCAACAAATCAAAGATTTGATGTTGAAAAACCGTCGATTAACCTTGCTGGCGAAGTTGGCAAATCGAAGGCTCGGCCGATACCATTTTGAAGGATATTTTGGGGCTCAGGGGCGTCAAATCTSGACTGGTACCGAAATTATGAATTCCTTCCAACCGGTCAAGCAGTCAACAAGGAATATTATTTRAACGTTATGCGTCATTTGYGGAACGCTATACGCCTAAAAASGCCGGAATTGTGGAAAGACAATTCTTGGTTTTTACRCCACGGTGCATTACATCTCATACTGCCCTCGTAATTCGTGATCATTTCGCYAAAAACTCAACCCATATCGTTCCGCAAGCACCGTATTCACCTAATCTGAYACCGTTTTTATACGATAGAGGAGATTCAAGCCGCAGCGATGGCGGAACTGAAGGCCATCCCGGAAAGTGACTACAACCAGTGTTTCGARCATTGGAAAATMCGTTGGCATAAGTGCATTGGGAGGKGATTACTTTGAARGGGATGAAATTGATGTGGAAAAATAAATAAAAAATTTTCAAAATAAATACAATGTCACCTTATTTTTTGGGCAARTAWAAATTKTACATTTAAACCYTGAATTAGAGCACACACATACTACSTCACAAAAATGTGGTGGAACGCATTAGAAATTACCACACTTGCAAACCAACTCGATATGGTTCAACGAGTGGAGCTCATCAACATATGTGGAGCACTCAAAACCACTTTAATAATGGTTCTTAATTCCATTTTGCATATAGTGCCCATAGATATCGCCAGAAGGTGTATGGCAGCGAAAGTTGCTATCACACAATCTGGGTTTAAATGAGTTAAATGAGCACATGTCTAAATATTTGGAAATCATCACATGCTTTGACTTTACACCAGATGTTTTAGATCATAGAGTCATCAAACCAAACTCGACGTCTGTCTCTCTGCCTAYATACCTGCGAGAGAGTTGAGGCTGCGTAGAAGCCGTTATAGGAGAGAGGGTTAATGAGCTTCTTCATGGATGGGCCAAAGCTTGAGAGGAAGGTTGATGGAGGGGCATATTGTCAGGAACTCTTTATGAACTTCAGTTTTACACTCCCAGACTATTACAGTGTGTTGAGGTTGCTGCCGTGTCGGTGCTCCCCTCTGCTCATGTGTTCTACTACCGGATAGCTAGGCTTCTTGCGATCATGGTCAAMGTTGGTGAAAGCTACCATCGATTTATGTACTGCCACATGATCTTTTCGCCCTGAAACTACTTGTAAGAGATATGGTGAGCTCTTTGACCTTAGTAAGACTAGTTTCTACTAAGTTGTGGGGGTTTGCAACAGATCATTGACCTATAGGCGTCCAGGTGACCAGGTCCAGGTCCAGCTTGGGAATCTTAATGTATGCCATAGGCAGACGGTATATGGAAAAAGACATTGTAGAAATATCTCAACTCTTTCCTCTTGATTAGCTCATACTTTCAAACATTCCAGCGAACTGATGGGAATAGAATTTAAACGTATTCAAAAGGATTGTGCTGGTCTCTAGGCGCTTTCCTGACATATAATACCGAACACAGCAGTTCTGTTATTATGGCTTCACAAAGGATTTCACATAATAATACAAGTGYGATCACTGGAAAAGCCTTATAACCTAACTTAACCGTGTTAGATCGTTAGTTTAACAAAAAGCAATAAAGGTATTCTTATTCTAAAACTGACGCCCAYTTCATTTCCATTCCTCAACATAGTTCTCTAGTCACATGATTCAATTACTCTTAGGACCAAAATAATAAATGATGCTAAAGCAGTAATGCTCCTTCATTATAAATAATGCCACACAGTACAAGAATTATTCCATAAAGGATATGCTGCTGCAAATATAAGATTACAGTTACTGCAAATGAAAGTAGGCACACAAAAAGCGCATGCAAAGTGCATGCAACAAATGCAGGGATTTGCAATGCAGGGATTTGCAACGCAGGTGAATGGCATTAAAGCGAAAAAAAATAGAAAAAGATGGCAACATAATATATTCAAAAAGGCAAATAGGAACCTGCGGCTCACGCAGCGTTGGCCGATCACACACATAATAAATAAACCCGCASTAAAATCTTTGACATAAATAATTTACGCGTAGTAATTTAGTACTGTAAGGAAAGAAAAACTGGCAACTTTACCACAAAAAGGCAAAGGACCAGAGAGGCACATACACACACATAAGTAAGTGAGAAGAGCTTTGCCTGCGCTGGCAATTAACGTGTAGCTAAAATACGAGCTGCAATGCAAAGCTTAACGCTAGTGTATTATACAATAAAAAAAGAAAGCAACAACAAAAATAATAAAAACTACCGGCAACGCTCAGACGGCAGAGTGGCGGGTACTCGTATGCGCTCGGCTGCTAAGCTGAAATGTAATCCTTAAATTGCTATTAGCATGCAAGGACACGTTTTCTCGTTGCTTTGCAGTGTGCCGCACACTTACATACACATACACAGAAGCATTAAGTAACAGTATCTTGTTAAGAATCACGCACACACACTCGCGTTTATATACATATATATATATGTATACATATATCATATATCTACTGGGTTTGTGCCCTCTGCGATAGCTGTGCTGCGCTCTAAATCTCATTTGCGTCAAGCACTTGTCACGTGCCTCGCCTTACTCATTACACCGTTATTTTAAGAAAAGGCGACAGCTAGCCGTACACATTTTGGGTGTGGCACGTTGATTGCTGTCATTAAATGCTGCTGCAACTCACTRCAGCGCATGAGAGTGGTCAACGGAAGTGCCAAAGTGCTCCACAAAGTTCTTGCCCCACACAACTACTATGCTGTATTAACGTCCCACTTATTGCAGAAATGCGCTGCTTAGCTGCAACACGCCGTAGATTTAGCCGTTGCTGCATTTGTTGCATGTTGCAAGTTACATGTTGCATGCCACATTTTGTTGCATGCCACATAAATCTCGCGCTATTTCTATAGAAATTACTAATTGTCCAACATTTTCTCCAGTCCCCATGTCCATCTTACTTGTGACCCCGCTTACTCATTATTGCTCTCTTCCATGTTGCGCTGATAAAGTGCAAATGTTGCATACAATATTTTGCTGCTTCTTCTTACTTTCCCGCCCCATTGTTAGCGCTAATGAATAAATTTTCTAAAAGAAATTGTCGTTGTGGTTGCTTTTGTTATTTTCTATTCAGTTAGCCACGTCTCAAATTGGCTTCCGTTGCGAACGACATCGTCAACTTCTTTGCGACACTGATAAATGAAGAAACTAGCTGGATCTGGAGCTAGAAAAGCATTAAGTGAATGAAGAGGAATTTTTAATGCAAAATAAATGACAGCCATTGTCAGGATGARAGGAAATTACAAAAAGGAACGAGTGACCACAAAGGGGTTGGGCCAAACTTGCTGGCATCGCGTTTTATCAGCTAAACTTAAGCCAAATTTATTTAAGCTTGTTTTCGAAAATTCAAAAATAATTCAATAACGTTGGCGGAAATAAATTTTAGCAGTTATCTCTAAATATCCACAACTGAATGCATTTATTTGGGGGACTATGGCAACGAAGTCAGTTCCAATTGGAGGAAATTAACAAAARTTATATCTAGACATGGTAGAGGATGCTTAAAGATGGCATTAAATGAGATAAAAGATACACTTTAAGAGTCTATCTCAAGTATCATTGTTGAAGACATTGTGGCGAACTCAAACGATCGATGAGCAATTTGTCCAATAAGAAATGCTTTCAAATGTATCATACTTAATTTAGRGTCGATCACATACGAAATTAACACGATAGCCGTGACAGTGCTGTTAATCTACCAAAATATACTTGCTTTTACGAAACTCTATTCTAAAAAAGCAAGAAAAAGTGCTTGAGCCAAAATTAGGGAAAAAATTATCCTAAATGTCGAACACAAAAATAATTGAAAAACTGTTCAATATTTTAKGTTATGAAATGACAAAAAAGTACTCAATATTTATTTTGTCGCCTTCAAAGTAATSCCCAACAGATGTAATACACTTATGCCAACGATTTTTCCAGTCCTGGAAACACTTTTCATAAGCACTTTTTGTGTTGGCCTTCTGCTCCTTCAGCAAATTTTGTATTATTTATTCGATCGACTGAAAACGGGTTTCACGGAGCGGCAGTTGCAGTTTGGGGAACCAAAAAAAAAATCAATCTGAGCCAAATCTGGAGAATACAGTAGTTGATCGATGGTATTCAATTCATTCAATTTTGTTTTTAAATTCGGTCACAATCGTTGCTCGCTGTGATGGTGCATTATCGTAGTGTAGAATTCATAAATTGTTCTTCCACAATTCCGGGCGTTTTCACGCAAACGTCCCGATACGGCCAAACAGAACTTCCTATTGGCTTCTGTCCCTCCGGAACAAATTCATGATGCACCAAACTACGAATATCGAAAAAAAACTATGAGCATCACCTTGATTTTTCAGCGGTTTTGGCGTAGTTTTTAAAATATATATGACGAGCAAGAACTCGTTTCACACCCAAAAAAAACCACCAAAATCATTCGACCCGACTCACTAGAGATGTCGAGCTTTCCTGCCATCTCTCTTACACTTGCGTGACGATTTTCAAGCACCATATCTTTTACTTTTTTAATATTTTTATCACTTGAAAAGGCCGAAAATCGTTCAGACCGAGGCATGTCTTCAACAATCTCTCGACCATCTTTGAAGGCGTGGTGGCACTCGCGTATGCCAGGAGATGCGGTAGCAGCGAATTATTATGGCACCTCTAGCCTGATAAGAAATATTTAGCTCCATCAAACTTCTTGACTTCGAACCAAATACTTGTTGTTAAAACTTACATAAGACATTAGCGGCAATGTGATCGAAGGTTTACTTTATTGCTGTTGACATAAACTTCAAAAATGTTAACTTCATAGAAAAGCGAAAAATAACTTATAGCAAAACCTTCACTTGCGGGGAAAAATAATAATCTTCGCAAGAAAGCGATATGTGATCATATCATTCTTAAGAAGGAGATATATGTACTTCGAGCTTATGGTCTAGTAAATAATCAGTAGGTGTTTGTTGTGTCCATAGATTGACAACCAGATTAAGCAACCCGGATTTCAGGTCCGTTTCGATTACTTAGACCTGACAGTCTTCTGAACGGACTAGGCAATGAAACTTGGTCTTCGCTTTATGTGTCACCCGATTTTCATTTTGAAATGGCTGCATGAGTCACACTCAAAGATTCTGTGAGATCTTCTTGTATGTGGCAACAATCTTCATTAAGCAATCGTAAAACTTTTTTGACTACCCAAGTTCTTCTCCATTTCCAAACCAAAATCACCATTGCACGTGCAGATCACTTTTGAAACATTAAATTATATTTTTTAAACGCATATCCAACAATTTATTTTTTAATAATTAATAAATTGAAAATTTAATGCCACTCCGCATTTAATAATTCTTAAATATCGCGAGTGAGCGCTTAATTCAAAAGCGCTGCGCCAGCAATTATTCACAAAGCACGGCAAAAATTTTTAAATGTATGAAAAAAATGCTTTAAAACTACTTTGACATACAATGCCATGCATGAGTGCGCCGCAAATGCAYATTTCTTAGTTGAGAGGGCATGGCGTATGAGTAACATTTTGCGCCACTTGATTTCTGTTATATTTTTGCCAGCAATTTTTCGTTCGCAGTAATGCAAACACAGCAGATGTAGACCCTAATTGCAGTCAAGTTTAATGTTAAACCCACAAGCAACAAGACGAACACACACATACATACATTCTAAATAAGTGTGTAATAACGCATACATCGCCAGGCAGCCGGATCACCACCACGACTACTCGACATGACAGTGACAATTGCACTCAATCATTCAGGGCATCAGCGTCATGAGCAGCATGTGAGAGCTGGGGGACAGCGTGAGGCGGGAGGGTGCTTAAGTTGCTTTAAAGAGGGTCAAAATGAAGAGCGCAGCAAACAGACGGGCCACTTAAAGAATCTTTTCGCCTTCACAGTGCGCTCTTTTGGCTTACTTGCTGCGGTAAGCGGTGCTTGTGTTGAATGGAGTGGCGTRGATGGGAGCGGGCGGTGGTAAAGTGGCATATGAAGAAAGCGTAAAAATGTTACGTTGCCACATGACTTTCTATGTCTTACTTGAGCCGGCAATATTTAATCTCTTGCACATTTCAGTTGCAACGCTCACTTGCACTTGCTTTATGTGCGCGCAGCATAATTTTTCAAGTGCATTCGGGCAAATGTCGAGCTAGAGCCGGAGCGAAATTAAACGCTGTCTGCATGTTGGGGGTTTCAAGAACTTTTTTCTTTCTACTTGAATCGTTTTTCTAAGTATGCCACATGCTTAGTTATTCATATGGTTTAAGTGTGGGGACATTAGGACTTGAAAGAAGAATAATTTCCTGTGCTGTTTTGTTTGTAAATTATGATTAAATTTAAAACTGTAAAATACTCGTTTTATTCAACATTATAACAAATTAATTTCTTCTAATAAATAAAAAAAATTAACAAAAAAACTTTGAAATAATTGAAA
>NW_017536296.1:220045-249830 GCF_001853355.1 Bactrocera latifrons | reverse complement strand
CATAAAACCATAAAAAATATAACAATACTATAAATAATATAAAAGGAAATATTTATCAACAAAAAATCAATACATTATTATTGTAAAAAGTATTAAATATAACGCCAACAATGCATGAAAAAACCTGAAATGGAAAAATATTTCGCACAAACTGCAAAAGGAAACCTTAAAAGTCCTTCACAAGCTGCACACAAACGACGCGCAAAGCTGCAAATTTGTAGCAAGCACTTTTAACAAAAATAAAATAAAAAACAACAACAATTGCAGACAATTTCAGCACAAAGTCTTTAATTTATGCCGCTTGCAATTCGCATTTTCCTTGAAATCCAGCAATAACTGTTAGCCAGTAAAATACACGTAGTACCCTTGCATCTCTCCGCAACCGCACCCGCTCTCTGACACTCGCTGCTTTACACTTCCTTGCTCTATATTTATTTATTGACGTATAAAATTGGCTAACAGCTCGGCGCGCAAAGCTGAAATTAGTTGCAACAGATTTTTATGCTGAACGCTTAGCAACCACACACACACATACATGCGAAGGAAAGCATGACGGTGTGAGTGTGCGTGCCCTTGGTTTGCTTCCGTTACTAGGCCTTGTTTGCAAATCGAGAAATTCTTTTTATTGTCCACTTTTTTTTTTTTTGCATTTTCTATGGTGATTATTCTATTCTATTACTTTGCCATTACCTGCTGGCTCTTCCTGTGCTGCCGCTGTGTTGCGCATTGTGCCCTTCGGCAGAATAATAGTTGCCACATGACCGAACTATGTTCTTCTTATATTTCCAAGCTAGGCTCACAATAAAATTTGCTTAATTACAAGCTGTTCACAGAAGATTTCTATTTCCATTGACTGGATGTGGTTGGGCTAACGGTGGATACTGTGTGATTGCAAGTGTGTTTATGTGTGGGTAAGAGAGTGTGAGAATGCTGAGGCTTACAAAGTAGCCAGTCTCTGTGTAAGATTAAATGTTTGAATGTTTCTTTTTTATATAAATGTTTGCGTATATATTCTTCTTATGTATATATATATCCGAGTACTTACAAAATTATCCATGCGTATTGCTCTGTCCATTGTTGCTCTCCACAGCCGTAAAACTACAATTTTTTCTTGGAATTGAAAGTGGCTTTTGTTAATAGTAGAAAATAATAATTGCAAATATAGCTTTATATATATATTCTTTATATGCAAAAAATCTGCCATTGTGCCACAGCTAAAAATAYACACAATTCTTGGCTCGTTTGGCATGAAAGGTCAGTGCCTCGAGCAGAAAATCAAAGCAAATTAAAAAACATACACACGTTCATATAAATTGATATGGCAAAACAAAAAATTACTTATATTTTATTATTTCAGAAATTCATTTGTATACCGCTATCAAAGCATTTTAACAACTGAAAGCCAAACGCATGTTGTGAATAAAGAAAACTACTAAAAAAATAATATTATTTCGAGCACAATATAACAAGTCATTTGAAAAGTCCCCGGCCTACCATAGTAAAATGCACTTTTTGACAAAATTCTTTTTTTTTTTTTATTTAACATGGTTCTTCCTTCAATGGTGATATACTGATTATAGCAGCTCAACAATTTTCGGTACCATTTTTTAGTACGATTTGTGCTTTGGCTTCAGTTTCGGTGATCAGCTTTTCATCCCACGAAAATTTCTTTCCACCGAGAACTCTTTCCATATCCGAGAACAAGAAATAGTCGTTGGGGATAAGATCTGTAGAAAACGGTGGATGCGGAAGCAATTCGAAGCCCAATTTCGGATGTTTTCGTCGATAACAGAAGTTTGCACTGTCTTCATTGCTCATTTCACTACCACTAAACTACCAATACTTGATRTTTKGTTTTGCTTTCATTGATGAAAAWATCGTTTTGAGTGAAAATATCTTSAGTTTCCATACCAAWTKAGGTCCAATTTTCTGCAAACTGTAATAAATAAGTAAATCAAGCCATAAGTTTCAAACTAAAAAACGAGCTCGATTAATAGAATTTTCCACAWTTTTTTTATTTTTTWTTTTTTTATGCGAAATACTGAAACTTATGATTTGGAAATCATATGACTTTTATTTCATATGATTTGACATCACATCATCAAACTTGAAATTGAATTAACACATGTAATCATTTCTATCGGATTCTCCCATATTATGTTGACAAATATCTTCCSTCCGCTTTTTTCTCTTTATTAAATTCTTTATAAAAAGTTTTACAGTGATCGGATTTAATTGAAATATGCGCCGTTTCGTACGATAATCTGTTACCATCTATATGGCCCCCCTCCTTATTTGCGAGAACTCGGACAGCCAATTTTCACAAGCCTCTTTTGAGTTCAACTTTACACAAGTAAAGGCGTTCGCCATGGACAGGAGCAAGTGATAATTACTTGGCACTATGTCCGTGCTATATGGTGGATGCGATAAAACCTCCCATCTGAGCTCCTGTAGCTTCTTACAAGTCATCAAAGAAGTATGTGGTCTGGCGTTRTCCTGGTGGAAAACTACACCCTTCCTGTTGACCAATTCTGAACGCTTCTGGTCGATCGCCTGCTTTATGCGGTCCAGTTGGTCGCAGTAGATGGTAGAATTAAGCGTCTGGCCATATGGGGGCAACTCATTGTAGATGATGCCCTTAAAATCCCACCAAATACACAGCAAAACCTTACTCGCTGTCAATCCCGGCTGGGCCACTGTTTGGAACGATTTACCGGCCTTCGACTATGRCCGTTTTCACTTGATATTATCGTATGTGGCCGTTTTATCATCGCCAGTCATCATACGCTTCAAAAATGGGTCAAGTTCGTTCCGTTTCAGCAGCATATCTCAGGCGTTGATTCGGTTCAGAAAGTTTTTTGCGTCACATCATGCGGCTCCCAAAATATCAAGCTTTTTTGTATCCAGCCTTCTGCAGATGGTTTAAAATGCTTTCGTGACTARCTCTCACCTTCTGGGCATTGTCATGAGATGTGACATGCCGGTCTAACTCGAGTTTTTCCATGATTTGATCGGCATTCGTTGTCACATATCTTTCGCCGGCTGGTTTATCCATGGTGTCGTTTTCAGCCGCTCTGAATCGTCGAAACCATTCATCCACAGTTCGAAGTGATAGAGTACCATCCTCCAAAACACCGTTAATCTTTACTTTAAAAAACTTTAAAATAGCTCAGCGTTATAAAACAAAAAAACTTTTGGAATTTGATAGTAATTAAATTCAGTTACATTGATAGATATATTACGTCTAGTCTGGTTCGCTAAGGTGAATTGATCAGTATTCTTGAACCTCCACATTCGAATGCTGTTAATACCCATTGCTTTGGTGTTACTTAAGCGTGTTCTAAACGTATGGTAATGACAAAAAACTTCAGTAAAATTAATTCTTTAGAATCAATTAATTAATAGAATTAAAGCACATGATCCAAAGTTAACCAAGAAGACGTTTCTTTACTGAATCGCAAAGGCAACTTGGAAATCTACTGTCAGGAAGCAGCGTTAGCCAAGCCTTACGATAAGATCATAGTTGAGGTGCTAGATCTCTTAATCAGAATACAAATACTTCATAATCTTTGCATGTATATTCAGCAGATTAAATATAAATCTCTATATCTAAGATCTAGTATTCAAGTGCTGGTATACCATAAAGAATATTCCTTTGTTTTTGTAATTAGAAATCTAAACTACCAAATCGACTTCCAAAAAGAGGCAAGAATAATTTTTTGAAATATACCATATTGTTAAGGGGAAGGTAAGGCTAGATTAAGTTAGGTAAGATTAAGTCAAGTTAGGTTAGGTTCTGTCAGGATAGGTTATTTAAATAGGCTGATTGATCACGAATAATACCACTTGGACTGATAGGGATCAAAAAGACCGTCGACAAAACCTAAAGTCTCTCATAAATTTTTTGAGGTAGCCATTTAGAATGCCTATCATTACGGCGATATGAGCTTTGCTGTTAGGAGGAAAGCAGTTTGGAACCTGAAAATAAACAAGCTGGTTTTTAATATATGAATTACTACATAACCAATAACAAACTGCATACGAAAGCCAACAACATAGCCATTGTAAAACATAGAAAAAAAAATTTAGAGCGCTTCAAACGATAGTTCGCATGCGCATCCAAAGCTCCAGCTCAAACTGCTGTCAGGCAAAGTGCAGCCATTGCTGAAATATATCAAGTGTTAAACCATTGCGCACATTTTTTCGTGCAACATGCTCGTCTCTGCTGTGTTCCATGTGTGTTTCTCGTGATGCTTGCCGACAAGCTGACGCTGATTGACAGCACTAGCGATTCGGGAATGCTGCAAAACACACAGTTCACCATGCAACATTGACTGCTGCCGCTACTGATGAAAAATGCTACCAGCAATTAGCAAGTTGGCAAAACAAAAAACAACAAAAACAAAATACCAAATCAGCTGCGCCATGCAACAGCCAGCTAAAAGCGCAGTTGTGGCTAAAATACCATTTAATTGTTTGTTGCATGAACGCACAACCGCTGGAAGCGCAACAAGCGGGCAAATAATGAAGAAAAATACGCACGAAAAACGCTGGCGAAATTCAAATAATGGTAAGCTGGCGCTGTGGCCGTTGAAAGTAGCGCGAATTTGGCATGCCGCTCACAGCCGGAAGTCAAGTTGCTGGCAGTGCCGGCAGAATTGAGCGGTTAGCCATATATGAGCATACATATATAAAAAATAAATTATTTCTGCTTGGCAGTAATACAACGCTTATGTATGCTGCGTTGGATCATGTATACACACATTCAGTTACCTTTCAGTTAGATTTAGTTAGCTTTCAGTTAGCTCTCAGTTAGCTTTTAGTTATCTTTCAGTTAGCTCTCAGTTAACTTCACTATCATTGCCTCTCGGTTCTGTTGCACAATTTCTTTCCGCTCGCGTATACATATTTTCTTAGTTGCTGCACTCCACCATTTGTTTATCAGATACTTAATGTGATGTGATGCCATCGTTTATTATCTTTACTTTTAATTATAATAAACGAGCTTTGGCTTGCCACAATGCAATGACTCTTAACTGTAACATGCAGCATCTGCTATATATATATGAAAGTTTATGTCATGGACATTACTCGCGCCGTTACTTTGTTATATAATGAAGGCTGTGAAAATTTTAAGGATACAACTAACGCTGCTATTATGGCACATTCGCTGGAGAAGAACAGTTAAAAATCAACTCAGTGTTCTTCTGTGCATAAATGCACACTTAGAAAGGAGTATTGCATACCGTCAGAAATCCCAAAATAAGACAATTTTTACACCCAATTGGAAGTTAAAAGCGATATTGTCTAGCTTTTGACGCAAATCGTTTCGTTTACAAATTAAAAATACAGAAAAATTAAAATGAGAGTCTCAAAAATTATATCTAAGAATATATAGACATTAGCGCCATCTATCGCAGCTTTGTAGTATAATAAACAGATGCCTGTTTGTTATATGAGAAGTAGGCATGGTTGTCCAACGACTTCGCTTATTTTCACGGTGTATGATAGGTATGTCGAAGTTACTTCACATATCCCATTTGGWTGAAATTGGTCAAGTAGTTTCTGAGTTATATTATTTCTCCAAAAGGTGGGCAGATACCCATTGTCCAATACCTGCTTCTGTCATTCTGGTTGTGAAATTTAAGCTTGAAGCTCACTTATTCAACTGACTGAACTTTTGTAGTTTTCAACATAACTATTATATGGGAAGTGGGCGTGGTTATTAGCTGATTTTCATGCGTTATAGGGAAGTACTAAAACACCTACTTCTCTGAAGAAGTTCAGTTAGCTTTAGTGGTTTCATAGATTTCGCAGCGTTGGGCGAAACTTTCACCAGAACTCACATACATTCTTAACATACGGATTTCCCAGCAAAATTTTGACAACATCTGAAAGTTAAGGGTGATCTATTTCTAGATACCCTATATTTTAAAAGACAAAACAAATAAACTTCAAATTTAATGGTATAATTTCAACACGATTAAAACGTTAAGTTATCTCTTCTCTATTCAGGATTTATGGGTTTTATGGGTTTCCGGTAAGTTTTCATTCAATACAAAATATCCTTGAAGAACCACTCTCTTTTCACACCACTCTTGTGATATTTAAAGAATTCTTATCTTGAAAATTTATAGAATTTAGCATCACCAAATACTTTTCAAAAGACACTGCTCAATTATTTTACAGTTGAAGTTATAAATCAACAAAATAAATAGACTCTCCAATGACCCACCGTGCTTCTCTAGCTGCTTACCATATTTGTACTCATGTCTTTGGCGTATTTAATGATAATTGTAAAATATGATATACATTCGGGTACTTACAACACTTCAGTATATATCCGTATAATGCAACAAAAATATTTACCTCAATATGCACAAGAGCTCAAGTCTTACATATGACTTATTTTAAGTAGTTATTTGCACTTAATGTTACTGTATGTGGTCATGTGGGCATAAATAAAGTATTATGCTATGAACCCTGTAAGGAATTACTACTTGACACGGGTTCCAGTGTATACTTGTACATCTCTCCATTTTACACTGTCTCTTTATTTTTCCATAATTTTAACATTTCCTACAGGGTTTCACAGTGTCTCTTCAAATCATCTTATGCATAAATAAAAAGCTTTCCACTTGAAATCATCGGAGAATTTATAGCTCCATTGAAAAGTAAGCAGAAATATGAGAGAGAATAAATCAATGAGAAAAATTTTACTYGGCAGTTGTAAGAATGCCAAATGTGTCTGCAGTTACATCAGTTTTTTAATATATCTATACATCCAACTTGTTGAAATATTGCAGGTTTTCTAGTTTTGGAGTCGGAATGTCATAATCTTCATTATAGTTTAATACCGCATACCGTATTAATATTTTAAGGACGACAAAGAGTAGATTGTGTCCAGTGCTCCAAGCATAAAATAGAAATATGCCTGAAAGGCAGCGCCCATCTTCGAGGAAAGTTTGCTACTTTAATCCTAACTATATATAATATATCCATGTATTTTGAATAGTACATGGTTCCGCAAAATTTTCGAAAATGTGCCAGAAAATCAATATCGTTATAAAAAAAAAACCAAATTAGGCCCTATTCAGCTTATCTTCTACTAAGATGCGGTCGCACATACTATATGTGCACAGTTTTTCAAAAAATCCGGAACTTACAAATTGCCCTCTGGTACGTATGTATTTTCACACATTCGGTTGAAAAAAGTTGAAACAATTTTTGACTGCTTTTTTGCGCGCTCAACTGAATAAGGGAGAAGTTTCGTTTTCGAACAAAAACAAACATTTCTAAAGTGTAAAACATACAAATATATGTGTGCAAGTGCAAGTTCGAAGGGTCATAAAAACTTGCAAAACTAGCAATATAAGCGTAGATAAAAAGCTTATCCATCTGTGGCTGCATTTTGAAGCAAATGCTGAGTGTAACACTTGAATATGCAACGCAGTCAGCTGGTGCAAAAGTAGTGCAAAAAGTTCGACAGACGAGAGGGATATGAGTATTAGAGCTTCGAACAAATAATTGCTCACTTATGTTCACTTCGAATGATTTAAAGTCCAGTTTACTTCACTTTTTTTCAGAAAGAGTTTTAAAATGTTTCCTTTTTTTCTAGAATTTTTTCTGAGATCTAATAAGGGTTATTAGTATTGCTTTACAATGAAAAGGAGTTGAGCAACTAAATATGTTAACACACCTAAACCTTCTTCTGGTAGAGTTTAAAATTTACTCTAATTTAATAAGTGTTAAATATAAGCGACTAGTTGAGCTTGAGCAAAAAATGTTTTCAAAGACCGATGAAACAAAAAATGTATCCCAGTAAAAAGCTAGTTCTGCTTCGGATGAACATGAATGTCTCCTAAAAGCGATCAGCTCAGAGACAAATCGTCACAGATAAAAATTTCTAGTACGCAACAGATATCAGAGCTTCCAAAATGAGCTTAGGAATAGCATGGCACTGAATTGTTCATAAAGCAAAATATCGTCTTTTTCTAACTTTCTTGAGTCATGGAGCCCCTTTGATGGTCTACTTAAAAGAAAAAACGAAGAAGAAGAATTACAGCAAGCTTTATACTAAATACAACATCGAGATYTTCTTCAATTTCTCATTCTCAACAAAATTGCCTAAAATTAGTAAAGCACAACAATAGGTGTAGCTAGAAAGATGCTTGTGAGTCTAAGCTTTTAAAAACTATTGTCTGCTTAGAATACTTTCTGGAAATATTGACTGACTCTACAGTCACTTCAAAAGATTTACTCCTCGTTATAACTGCTTAAAAAGAGTTAGGGGCAGAGATTAAATATTGTCAGGCTAGACAATATATGTTCATCAATCAGTTCACCAATTACGCACGAGAAGGGTTGAAAAGATTTATCAAATTATAGCAATCTAGAAAGTAGTGGGTACACTGATAGAAAGAACCATATCTTATAAGTAAACATAGCTGTAAATATTTTTAGGCAGTCATGTGATAATTTAAACTTTCAATCAATTCTCGATAAGATCATTATAGAATACACAGTTTTTCTTTCTAGTATTTTAAGTGACTTCTTTATCAATGTACCAATCTCTCTTCAGGTCTCTCTAGTTAACCTGTTCAATGGACATACCCATAAAATTACGTCTTTCTAAGACAATTCGTAAGAGAGCTCGTAATTAYCACCCATGATATATATCAGAGCATTTGAGAGTGCTCTTTATATATATGAAATCAATCGAAAATGGATACGCAGAATTCATCATTCGAGCTAAATCTTGTTAAAATAAGGAAGCTCTTATAAAAAAAATCCTCTTTTTTTGTTTAACCACTTTTACTGACTACCGCTACTTGTACTCTAAGTTTAGGTCCTTACTTCGCGAAAAAAAAAACATAAGGACCATAAATCTACCGCAAAACCTTTTTTTCGAAAATTCGTAACGCCTACTCATCAGATGAAGTCATTGTCCATGTCTCCGCACTTTAAAGCAGGACGGGAGTAATGTGTGACTTATAGAGTTTGATCTTTGTTCGTTGCAAGAGGACTTTACTTTTCAATTGTTCACTCAGTCCAAAGTAGAACGTTTTAGCAAAAGTGATTCTGCGTCGGATTTAAAGGCTGAGTTGATACTTCATCAAATTTGATCCAGACTAAATAATATTTTCACGTATTTTAATACAAATMTTTATAAAAGCGTACAAAAAAGTCTTCTTTCAATCCAATACAAGCATACTATGGACTAAGTGTGAAAATTTCTCATACATTTGTTATAAGCCTTGAATGGGGTGGCCTTCAGTAGCCTCATAAAATTTCGGTTTTCTCGGTTTCTCTCATTTTTGAAGCTAGTCTCTACAACAGTTTTGACGTCATATTCTTTAACTCACGTCTCGTTAGAAGATGATACGTTTGTTGAATATAAAATTCTCAGCTGCTTTGCTAAGCATTCATTTTCTGACCTCTACTCGACGTCGTTAAACGATCCACAGAAGATATTGAGATCATCTTCTATCGCTCTGATGCCGGCCCTAAGATTTTCAAGCACTATTACTTTAATCTTTTCTGAAGTTATCGCTCTGAATGAAAGTGTATGGACGACTCGCATGAACTTCACGACCTTAACCGAGTGCTTGTGTTAATGATAAAGTTGACTGTCCAAAACATGCTTCTTTCATTCTTTCAACGATTCCATAACCGATAGTACCGAGCTGGGAAAAACATTTCAACGATTCGGTTTTGACACAAAGTCTATATAGAGCAGTCCGTGTTAAATTTGATCTTATTTTTAAGCTAAGCAAAAATATTTTTATTTATATTCTGCCATCGAGAGGACTCTTGTGTATATGACACAGGCAGAACAAAAATTGGTGATGGCGTGAGCGTTGGTATATATTGCGCGGAATAAGATCTCAGGCAACTCTTCAAGCTGCTGCAATACTGCAGTATCTGCCAACCAGAARTATTTGCAGTGCAGGAAATGATATAAAGAATATCAATTTGTACAGAGGCAGGAAGGTAGTAGATATAGTGGCTTTTGGAAAGCGGCTGCATATATCCAGGTCAGAAATGAGCACGCCGATAAAAGCGATGCTCAAATTTTTGTCAAAAGATTTGACAGACGTGTCTGAGTAAGAAGGAATGCTTAGAACATGCAGGATAGCCAAAATCATCTACAAGGATCKGTAGGAAAACACACAMACTATCTACTCCYAGGCCTGGAAAAGACTGCAGGACSGTTATTGGCCAGTCGAAAATCGTGTAGGCATGAGATCTTCTCTGCCGGCCTTATCTAGAACATGGCTTAGATATCTAGGAACAAGGCAATACAAGTGACTGAACGGAGTATCAGAATTAGACATCAAATCTCTTCTAAAAAAGCGTTAACAACCAGCACGACACTAACGTTAGCTCATGTTAATAAACCTTCATCTGACATAGCAAAGGACCTTTAACCCTTCGTATGGTGTGATAGCTAGCCAGTGTAACCAAACTTTACCTACCAACAAGAGTAGGTTAGAGGTAGAGAGTTATCTCTAAGCTTAGAGGACAAGACTTAAAGATAATGCTAGTGGACTAAATTAGAGTTGAACGAATTTTTATCTGCTTGATTACAGCTACCATTCAGATAACAATATGTGTAGATATAGAACTTTTATCATAAATTTCAACTCCATAAATAAAGAATTATAGAAAAATAAAACCGAAAAATTAATTAATATGAAATAAAGCCAACGAAAACTTGAGCTAGCCAATAATTCATCGAGTACAGTTGAAATTTATTAAATTTGCAATGGAGTATAATTGAGCATGCAACTCAAGACGACCCAATTAAGAGAATTGAAATAAAAAAAGTGCATACAAGTGCACATAAATACTCTAACATACATTTAAATATAGATTTATTGTAAGAATATAGCACTTTCTGTTAAACCTAGCCGTTCTTCCCAACAACGACAGTGCGTGTTTGTATGTGAGTCAATTTGAGTCAAGAAAAGTAACTAAGTACGTATATATATACATACATATACATATATATACATACAGTGTATGGCTGTCCTTCAGTGTTGAACTCCACTCCCCTGAGAGTCAACATAAAATATAAATTAAGCTGCTTCCTAAGTGAGCAGTGAGCAGCGAGCGGCAGACAAGCAAACCGGCGAAAAGCAGCAGCAGAGCATAAGTCCAGAGAAAAAGGGAGCAGCCCAAGCGCACAAAGCATGGCATAGACAAGTAAAATAATAAACATCGGAAGCAATGAAAATCCCTTTAGGCTACTTACGCAATAATTTAAGTAACAGAAAGTATGTATGAAGCGCCCTTTGGCTCAGCTATGAATGGCAAGAATGTAGAAAAGTTTTCGACTTGCAGTCTTCGGTGTTTTTTTTTTTTTTTTTGCACTTTGCTGGAGATTTTTGAGTAGAGAATTTGTGCTCTTATGTTGTAAACAATCTTGACAAATTATGAAGAAATTAAAAAGTAATTGAGTAGAATATTTATGGGTGAGTAACGTAACCGGTAAGCTACCGGTTATGATGAGGATTTATGAATTTGAGATAAATTTCATTTTACTTAAAGTGCATTGTGAAATTATAAATGAAACGAAAGTTATTTTGGCTTAACTAACTTAACTTTTTTCAAAGATTACTAGTAAACTTTCACACAAAAAACATCGCAGTTAAATAAATAAATATTTCAAAACGGAAAGGTTTCATATGAAAAGATCTCGTAAAATAAATAATAATAAATAAATATTTATATAGCCGTCTAAAACTTTTAATAACGGAAAAATAATTCCTGACAGATGTGCTTTCACAAAAAAACGCAACTTTCATTGAAGCTTTAACTCAGTCTTAAAAAATCTCCTGAAGAAATTTTGTAACATGTGAAGGTTTGGTTAAGCGATCTTTCACAAACTAATTACGTATGCTTTCAAAGCTTATTTGTGAAACCATTTAATAATTTTTGTATCAACTACCTGTTTTCTGACTTTTATATTTTATATAAAAGCTTGAGCCTTAGAAGCTTTCGCACACAAAATACAAATTTGTTAGTGAGCTTTAAAATTGGTAAGCTTTTTATGAAGAAAGAAATTTTGTAGGCAAAAAAGTTTTAAAACATCCTCTAKTCATATGTATATTAAACTAGTGGATCCGGCCAAGCCTTGCTGTGGTAKACATTTTATACTATTATTGCTATAAGAAACTATTCAATGCAGCAAAAAATTTTATTTACGAATAAAGGGGAAAACGTTTTTGTCGGTATAAATATCCAAGGGTTGTACTAATGTCATTGGAAAAAATAACAAATTTAAGGCTGATTTCTCAATGTTTGGTTACCAGCCTTTCCGTGCAGTTAAARGAGTTGTTCTCTTAATAGAACTTTCACTRCATTTTTTATTTATGAATTRTTTTTGCTATCCTATCTTCTAAGTTKMTTCAAGCCGGACACAGTGTGCTAAAATTTACTAAAATCGGCTCAGTAATTTAGGAGTCCATCACGGACAAACAATGTGACACGTAATTTTTATATATAAAGTTATTAAAGTAGCTTTTTTGATGAGGTTTCGCTAATCAGTATAATAATCACAATAACAAACATTAACTTGTAATTTTAATTTATAAAAAAACTCTGCGTTTCTATTAAAAATTGTTATAAYAAATAACTAGATGAAAGCTCTATATGTAAAAGCTTTCGCTTTAGAAAYGAATTTGAAAGTAGCTTAAAGTTTAAAATTCTTAATAAATGGAAGTGATTTTATACAAAATAACGGAATTTTTTAAATCCCCTTTTATTAAAATATGGATACTAAAGTATGTTTTATGCGAGCTTTCACAAATGAGTGCAACATTCACAAATCTCTGCCTTTCTGTTAAATGAGGCAAAACTTAACAATTAGATGAAGACTCTAGCAGTAAAAGCTCTCGCTTTGGAAAATAATTGTAGGTTGGGTTTAAAATTTGAAAACTTTTAATGAAATAATCGATTTTAAACGCAATAATGCAAATTTTAAGTGAACTTCCGGTCAAATGTAAATACTAAAACAGATTTTTAGTGAGCTTTTATTTATAAGTAAGCCATCAAGGATCATTTTATAAACAYGATTTAAAAAATCTTTGTATATCTATTAGAAATTACATAAATTAAGGACTAGATGAAAGCTTTACACTCAAAAGCTTTTACCTGGTGGAAATGAAAATTTTGCGTTTAAATGCTTAATTACCTAAAAAAATAATAGAAAATATATTAATAGCACATTTCTCTTGAAAATTTATTAAAGATTTCTATATGCGRTTACTGAGAGCCTCGTTTAAACCACAAAGCAGTAGACTTATAAGCTTTCAACTTGGAAATGAAAATTTTGCTTTTAACCGCTTAGTTACCTAAAAGMTTCGAATAAATTATTTAAAACCAACCACATTTTACTTGAAAAAATGTATGAAAGCTCTTCTATATATGGTTACTGAAAGCCTAGTWTAAACCACAAAGYTGTGGACTTAAAAGCTTTCTCTTASGTAGTAAAAATTTTCCTTTTCWTCATCTWCTAACCTAAARAATACCAATTTTACTTGATGAAAATCTATAGAAGCTCTTTTTTATCTGATTACTAAAAGCCTAGTTTGAACCAGAAAGTAACGCAACTTCATCATTATTTCAGCATGACACTCAGGCTACAAAGCACTTGWAAGCCCAACGACATCTAATATTCTTCATGCTTTCGTACTTAAAATGCCCGCAATAAATGAAAGTTCCTTTAAAAACTCACAAAATGTAATATGCAAATTAAAATGTTATTTTCACTCTCTCTCTCTGTGCTTTCGCATTCAGGTCACAATTACGTTAGAAGTGTTACACAATTTAAATATGCTATCAAAATGTTGACCTTTTAATTATGCGCTTTTTCTGGCACATTCGTCTTTACTTATTTTTAATACGACTACATTTTCCGCCCATTCAATTAACAGTAAACTGGCTTTGAGTGGTTTAAAAATAGTTAATATTCACTGTGGTAATTGTTATTGTGCACACTTAATGAGATTTTGGTGTAATGCACTGAACAAAGCTTTTTACGGTGCAGTAAACAGCAAATGTCATTAAGCTTTTTTTTTTTTGTCTTTGCAATGGTAAAAATAAGTAGTCGAGGAGCTTTCACAATGCAATAAAATTATTTTAAATTCTTGGTCAGCGGTTCTGAACGCGTGCAGCTTTAATGCATGCATTTTCCATATACTCACCTAYACGCACACAAACTCGCATGCAGGAAAGCACTAAATTAATTATACTCACATGAGCCTCGGTAAGTGAGCGAGTGAGTGAATGGCAGCTGYTGGTCGTAATTAAGTTCATTTTACTAATTTCATTTCATAATTCAATTAGTCGGTATTTAATTGTGGTAATTAGTGAGGTGAGTAAGTATTAGTCGTTGGGAAGTATTTCGTGCGAATGTGTAAGCTTTAAAGCTAGTGTTGGACTTATTTGTGTTTATAAACGTAATATTACCCTGTAAAGAGAGGCATTTTACTAATACTTCGTGACCTTTGCATACCTTAACTGTGCAGTTGTTTATAACTATTTTTGTTCGGAATTTGCATATTAGATTTATAATACTATGATAGTGGCTTTAAGCTTTTTGAATGGTGTCTAGTACGTAGCACACTTAACTCTTAACAATGCTTTCACAAATTTTCCAAAATAATTATGAAAGCGAAAAGCTACAAATTGAGAACTGAAAATAATTAACAAATCAAATTTTTGAAAAGCTCTATAAAAGCTCAACAGTTAATGAAAAATGCTCAACTGGAAAAGGTTTCACATTTAGTTATTAATATAAATATTAGTAATAATAAATAAATGAAAAAACAATACTAAAATCAAAGCTTTTGAAAGTATGATGAAAGCTCTATTTTGGTTTAGAACATCTACTATAAAGCACATTGATCAAAGCATTAGTTTCATCTACAAATATTTCACTAGAAATTATGCGTTCAGTATTAAAGTAAGGCATGAAAAATACTAACACATCAAAAAGCTCTAAACAAGCTTTATATTTAAAAAAATATTCATYCAAAAACGTACATAAATATAGGCAYTAAATTAGGTAARATTAAAAATAATCGAGAAGTAAACAATATTCACAAAGCTTTTAAAAGTAATGAAAGCACTATTTTTCTCTTTGGCGTCTAATATGAAGCACGTTCAATTAAAAMAACTTTCTTCCGCAAATTTGTARCTAAAAACTCTGCATACAATTTTTKAAAAGCTCTCTAAAAGTCTAACAGTTAAAAAAAGTTTTGATCATTAAAAGACGCAAATATGGATATTAAATTAAGTATGAATGAAAATAAAGAAAAATCACATCAGAGATTTTTTAAAACATGATGAGAGCTCTGTTTTGTCAAGCTTTCGGTTAAAGTGCTCGAATTTCATAGCAATGCCTGAAAACTGTCATTTGAAAATCAATTTTTGATAAATAAAAGCTATACGTGTATAAATATTTAAAAGCTTTCATAATTAAAGCAATAATKGAATAAATTTCCTGCTCTGTACTTTGGGTTTTTATGCCATTAAGGCTTTTTGGTAAAAAATTTTATGGGTTGAGAATAATTTGAGGAGCTTTCGAAAGCTATGTGTGCAAAAATATTTGAAAGCTTTTTTAATGAAAGATTCAGATAATGTAATTGACTACGTTTTCGACTCAATCTTCAAGCCAGTAATGGTTTTTGATAAAATATATAATGGGTGGAGCATATTTGAGCAGCTTTCAAAAGAATTAGTGCACAAATGCTTAAAAGCTTTTGTAATAGACTACATTTTCAACTCAATCTCCAAGCCAAAGGACTTTTTGGTAAAAATATAATAAGTGGGGCACATGTTGAGCAACCTTTAAAAGCTGTGTATGCATAAATATTTAAAAGCTTTTATAATGAAAGAGTTAGGAAATATAATTTACTACTTTAGACTCAATATTTCCGATATCGATTTTTTTRAGAAAATATGATGGCTTAGAAAAGTCCCTCCAAGCTTGTAAGCTTTTTAAATTTACTTATCAAAATACAAACTATTTACACTGTACCCGAAAGCATGAAAGCTTTATAATGTAGTATATGCAGTTTTGGGGAAAATTTTTTTCGAGTCTGAAATTTTCAGAGCTTTGTTCACAACTTGTTACTATCACAAAAATTTAAATTTAATTTTTGAAAATACTCAAAGTTGTGCTAAAAAGTATCGTCAGCTTTAATGGAGTTTATTATTAATTAAATTAAAAATATGAAAGCTGCCACAAATCAAACGGAAGCTTCGCATATTTCATTAATAATTTTTAACATACCTCACAACAACAAATTTTCCCTAACTATCTCAAAGTGGCACAAAGTATGTGAAAGCTCTTCTGCCGCCGGTAAAAAATTATCGCTTTGGCAAAGTTCTGAGATGTTGAAAAAGTTATGATTATACAAAAGAAAACGAAATTCTATACGAGAAATAAAGTTTAAACTGCTGCGGTTTAATAAAAAAACTCTCCAAAAATCGCAAAAAAATTTCACTCGGCAAAGGAAAAGCTCTAACTATATTCGAAGGCATAATACTATATTTATAACTACGTATCAATATTGCATTCTCTGACAAAAACAACGTTTTTTTAATAAAAATACAAATAAGAAAATATCAATATTATGAAAACAATGCAACAAAAACAACAAATCCATTTTATTTCGTTTGCTTTTCCCTCGATAATATTCAATTATTACGTATACAAATTGACCACACACCAAATTGCCTGAGGTTTGCTTAAAATAAACACGACACAAATACACACACACATAAAAGCTAAGCATTTAAATTTTGGCAAACTCATTTGCATATGACAAGCACACTGCTGCAGCAAAGCGCCACCACAAACATAAATGTATGCATGCATATATAATATTAATCGATACATTAGCACTCATCTGCCCCGACATGTGCAAATTTGATTTATAGTTGAATATTTCAATGAATGGGCGCCTCTGGCTTAAGCCCACATAACATTTGCCACATACTTGTATGTGTGTATGTGTGTGTGTGAGCTTACGCATACTTGGCTAATTACATGCATGCACTTAACAATCATTAATAATCGATTATTTCAAGCTCAAGCCCGATTGCACCAAAGTGACAGGAAAAGCGAACATGTATATATCTACGAATGTATTATGTAAGGCAGATATACATATATTGTAAATATGTATGAGTTTTTTTAATATGTAAAAGTACACATGTATGCCTGAGTTGCATGAGACGCAGTGTTGCTCAAATTACATGTACGAAATTATTCATTTGACGTAATACCATGGATTATATACAGAAATTGATATTTTTATAAGACGAAGGGTATAAAGAGATAYTCAAGGCAGCTGTATGCTAATCTGAACAATGAAAGATGAACTGCAGCTGCCTTCAAAAATACTTACATATATAGAAGGACTTGAGTCTGACCTGAAAACTTTTTTCGGAGATTATAGCAATACTGTGGATAATGTTTTATGTCAAACTTAATGATGACATCTCGTCAAAAGAAAAAGTTTTCCATATAAGGACTTGATTCCGATTGTTCAGTTTGTATGGCAACTAGAAGCTATAGTCATCCGATCTGAACCACTTCTGAGGAGATTATAGCAAAACTTTATATAATATGCTGTGTTAAACTTTGTGACGATACCTTGTCAAATAAAAAAGTTTTCCATACAAAAACTTGAGTTTGTTCGAYTATTTTTATGTGATCRTTCAAATGGCCTCAACGACTTCTTTTGCAGGAATGAATTAGATGAACCCTATTTTCTAATACTTTTTCTACTCAATSAAGTCAATAACGGTGTCACCAGCTTCATTTCGACAAAAGTACCGTCAGATGATTCCACCAGACCAAACTGTCACTTTATGCGAATTTAGTGGTAGTTTGTAGATTTTCTTAGCACCATGTTTTTTTTTTTTTTTGCGTTTTTGGCTTGTTGGCACTTAGCATCATTTTTGGACGGTATATATTATAAGGTATCTGACGTTTTCACAGCTAACTTGTAACCCCTGATCAAATCATAAACGAAAAACATATACTTTCCAACTTCAGTAACAAAAATCGTGACATACATACGTATTCTCTAATGACGGGGAATTCAAAACGAATTATAATAGTTTCTTTTTATTATTGGCTTATCCTTATTTTAAATACTCAAATCCTTCCACCAAAAATATCAAAAGAAGTTTAAAATAACTTTTACACTTTAGAGCTTTCAATGAACTTTTTTGAGCTTTCATACAACTTTCCTGAGCTTTCATGGGAAACGTTAAAATCGGTACATTATTTTCAGTTTTCACTTAATATTTCCCGAAAATTGTTTACCTTGTTGTCGCCTAAGTTCAAAAGAAATTTCACACTTTAGAGCTCTCACTGAACTTCTTTGAGAAATTTATTTTATTTCTTACTTGCTGTTTAACCGTAGTTTAAAGTTCGGTGTATAGCGGTAATCTTCGCTTACTGTCTTTTGTCATATTTTATTTCCTCTCAGATAGTGTTGGTTCCCTCGATTTACTGTTTTCTTTCATAGCATGTTAATATACTTGCTAATTGTAAATGTAATTCCCATTTTGAAAGCACTTAATGCCGAGCTTTCATATTTTCTTGAAGAAGCTTTCATTCTTTGAGCTTTAGGAGCTTTATCATGAAAGCAAACAGCGTGCTCCAAAATTAAATTTTAAAATAGAGATTCATAACATAGTTCTGTGCACATTTTATGATTGTCTGACTTTCATATTCGGAATTCGCAGAAGCTTTCAGATGGTTCAAACGTTTACAAGGCGCTCTATAATAAATTTTGAAAATYGAGATATGGACACACATATTTAACTAATTTTGGCATATTTTATGATCGTCTAACTTTAGTTCTTTGAAGCTAGTGCAAGCTTTAAAACAGKTCGAACCTTTAAAAGGCAAAATTCGGAGCTTTTTATATTTAAAAAGTCAAAAAATTGTCTATTTCTGTAAATAGTGCCTACTAAGAGAAATTTGTGACCGAATAGTCTACTTGTATGAAATAAAGTGTATACCGTCGATAAAATGAAAGCTCTGAAAAGCTTCAGACACAGTTTGTCAAACTAAAAAGCGGCAAAAAGTGAGATTTCCTATAGTCCTAAGTAAAAGGTATCTTATTAGACAGAAAATTGGAACTCTCGCTATGCTCAGAGCGGCAGAAGTCAAAAAAGTGGTCATAAGCTTAGCTAGACATTAAATACTGGTCATAAAGCTTTTTTACGTTAATATGAGTCACATACTGGCACACATATTTTTTTCATTAATACAAAATTTTTGGAGGCAAAATTTCGAGTGTTTTCATACCAAATACGCTTTCCCTACCATTCTTCCAAATTCAGCAGCTTCCTACAGTTGCGGAAATACATTCGTTGACGATCGCATTTTGCACTTAAACACTCCAGCAGCCAGCAGTGGACACATGAACACATATTTCCGATACAAATGCATGTGAATCGTATCTCTGACGGCAAATATATGTATATTTCTATATATGTGTGTATAGGTGTGCATTTGCCAGCGTCACTTTTAACCATAAAACCGCTGCACTTGCATGCTGATCCAACTAATGGCTGCAAATCTAACGAATTGCTACAAAATTCGTCGCTGTTGTTCTATTTGTACGCACACACACATTTACATATATGAAAATAGAGCAGCGTAATCGCCGCATATTTATTTCTCTCCATTGTATCTCTTTTTSTTTAACTGCAAGTGGTGCTCTAACAAAAACTAACGGATTTTTACTTTCACTTCTTTTTTTGTTTTTGGAAAGGAAAATGCAAATGTGAGCAAACCCAAAAACAATTAATTCAGCGCTCGGAAATTTTACAGTTCAGGCACTACCATTTGCCTCCATAGCCGTCGACGGCACACGCACACACACATATGAGCTTGGATGTCAACGCATAAAATCGACACTTTACCGCCCGTCTCCGGTGGCTTAACTACACTCAGCGGCAGTTTTAAAGGCTGCCACGCGCATTATCATGCAAAATTTCACTGCCATTTCCCATTTAATTCAGTTTGGTCCCGCAAAAATATGTACAGAAATAAATAAAWTATAAAAATAGAATAGAAAAGTCTGAAATTTCTACTCGTGCAGCTGTGACACGTGTCGCGACTGCGTGCAGTGCCTGTGAATATTAATGAAATATATCTAAAGAAGATTTATATGAGAAATATGAGAAAAAAGTGATATACTACAAGTTTGTATACACTTAACGAACTAACAGTTCTCTCAGAAAATCGTTGTAAAAAAAAATTAAAAATTTTCACACCTAAAATTTACTAAGAAAAGAACACATATTTGCGCTACTAACAATGATAAGCATACTTTTCAGAGCAGAATATTTATCGCTAACTACTAATATTCAAGCTTAATTAGTTTCCGATGTACCGGGTTTTCCAATAGAGATGATTTGAATTCAAAGTGTCGTTTGGCCATTTTTCATGTGTCATGATCTGTAGTTCTTTTTATACTCTCGCAACAAAGTTGCTAAAGAGAGTATTATAGTTTTGTTCATATAACGGTTGTTTGTAAGTCCTAAAACTAAAAGAGTCCATAAGAAGGTTCGAAGATGGGCAAAATAGGCCCACTGCCACGCCCACAAAATGGCGGAAACCGAAAACCTATAAAGTGTCATAACTAAGCCCTAAATAAAGCTATTAAAATGAAATGCATTAGGGAGGGGCATATTTGGACGTAATTTTTTTAGAAAAGTGGGCGTGGCCCCGCCCCCTACTAACATTTTTGTACATATCTCGAAAACATATTTACTACTATAGCTATGTCAACCAAACTGTATAGAGTCATTTCTTTTAGGCATTTCCATATACAGTTCAAAAATGGAAGAAATCGGATAATAACCACGCCCACCTCCCATACAAAGGTTATGTTGAAAATCACTAAAAGTGCGTTAACCGACTAACAAAAAACGTCAGAAACAATAAATTTTACGGAAGAAATGTCAGAAGGAAGCTGCATCCAGGCTTTTTTTAAAAATTGAAAATGGGCGTGGCGTCGCCCAATTATGGACCACAAACCATATCTCAGGAAGTACTCGACCGATTTCAATGAAATTCAGTATATAATATTTTCTTAACACCCTGATGACATATAAGAAATGGGTGAAATCGGTTCACAACCACGCCTGAAATCTCGATTATCACTTTATCATGCGAGAGTATAAAATGTTCGGTGACACCCGAACTTAGCGTTTCCTTACTTGTTTTTTTTCCATTTTATTCAGTAATGTTTATTATTGCGTCAAGAACAACGTTTACAAAGTAATTAGCTTTATTAAATATTAAGAGAATACTGTAAAACTATACATTATTAACATTTCCTTGAACGGTCAGGAAAGTTTTATAAAAGCTCAAAACAGTTCAGTGAAAGCTCTAAAACATGGAATTTATTTTAAAATTATTTTTACCTTTTTGAAAAAATTTTAAAATGAATTCCATACTTTATATACTTTACAGCTTTCACTGAGYTTTCATAAAACTTTCCTGAGCTTTCACGGGAAATTTTTCCTGTAAAAAAGGTAAAAAGCAAATTTCAAACAATGATAATTCAATAATAAACGAAATATTARTTGATAAAATCTAATATTATCTGCAAGTATTGTTTCAGAATRCTAATTCGGTTTGAATTCTCTCACTTGAGAATACGTATATCAGGATTATTTTTAGTGAAGCCACGAAGTATATATCTTCTTTTTATGCTCTGATCAGGGTATATTAAATTTAATAAATTAAACGATAACGATAGCACGGTTTTCTTGGGTTAGAGTTTGCTGAATAACCAGAAGACGCACCGAGCAAAATCAGGCGAATACGGCGATTGCGCCACCATGCTCACAAAAGATTATCGTGGTGTAAAARCCAAGAGTTGTTGGCCCAAAACTCCGGCTTCTTTTTGCATTGTTGACAGTTTGGCTTGTCGGAAGGAATTCGGAGGGCACCACACTTCCATAATCCAAGGAAACTGTCAACATAGTCTTGATTTTCGAGCTGTTTTGACATGGGTTTTCGGCTTCGGCTCACCTTTGCCACGATATTCGGACGATTTTGTCGTCTGTTTCCGGATCGCTGGCATACATAAATCCAAGACTCATCGTCAGTATTAATAAGTGTTAAGACATCTTGGTATTCGGAAAGTTTTATTTCACAGCTCGTAACGAGACGCTATTTTTTCGAAAAAATTCACTGATTTTGGAACCAAACGYGCTATCACTTTTCTTAGACCCAAATGAACTTTCAAAATGGTTTACACTGATCCTTCCGATATTCCAGCATTGCCAGCAAGATCTMCAACTATTAATCATCGATTCTCGAGCATTAATTCAYTTATTTTATWGACSTGTTGCTCATCAGTTGATGTTGATGACCGTCCTGGGCGTTGTCGACSCTCTTTGAATAATTTATAGTAAYTAAAAACTCTTGCTCGYGACAAAAAATTATCACATTSTGAACATTTCGGCATCAGAAATTTGATTCCGCACRCWAAATTTAATGGAACTTCTTTGTCGAATAATTASACACGTCSTAYAAATCGCCGRATGTACTTYAGAATTAAAAAGTCTTACTATATTTTGCCMACAGTTAGAGTAGTATAATCTACTCCATTCAATTCCATGGATTCGCGAGCGAAAGCTAAAAAAATTTAATCCAAACACATACAAAAAACCCTAAAGGCGCATAGAAAGAGAAAATGTACAAAATGCATAAAGTGAATTCAATTAAACTGRCGCTAAACAAATAGAAATTTTTTCGTTACAATTTCGCAACAATTTCGAACCGAAATAATATTGCTAACTGTGCACAACAACTACAAAAACTAAACAGGCATTCAGCTCACTCCAACGTATAAATATCAGCCAGTTAGACCGCTAGCGCCACGCWYAGCGTCGAGGGATCAACGAAACGTAAGCGGCGGCTTGAATTCGCAGCCGCAAGCGTTTGCCTTACGCGCAGTTTTTTCAATTTCTGTTTTGTTGTTATTATTTTTCACTGTTTTAGATTTCATTTGCCGCCAGTTAGTTAAATGGAATTTTCAAAATTCAACTATGGCGTTTGTTGTTGTTGGTAACTGCTTGGCAGAAAATTGAAAATTGTTTACTTTGGCCGGAGGACACAACTCGGTCATTCGACGACGAAATGTGATACCATAAGGGGCAAGCAAAAAATAAAACAAAAATTGAAGCACTTGGACACACACCCACATGAACGCTTATATACATATACATACACAAGTGCATATATGGTTTATTTTGATTRTTGCTGCTTCTGTTGCAATTTTAAATGGCGCATACAAATTGTGTGGCAACTTTGTTGTACAAGCTCACCGCTTGTACCTCTCACACTATCGTGCCCTCTTGGGGCATGCAAATATTTTCGGGTTGTTGTTGTAAATATTTAATAAGCTGCCACGCAAACAACAAACGCAGCAACAACGACAAACAMCAGATGCTTACTATACCAATTAATTAATACAAAAACATATGGGCAGCCATAAATGTAAAGTCAAATGTATAATTATGTATATATACAAACACTTAACACATACATATCACACTAATACGAAGTCATGTTTATATTAATATATACAAGCTGCGTACCAAAGTAAAAAGGACAGCGCCTGGGTGGCGCCATCTATATGTCGACTGGTGCGTTTGAATGCTGCTATTTTTATCGATTTTCCAGAGAGAATTTYGTGACATTTCATTGATTGGAAGTGAAGATATTGCGTTTTAAGTGTCAGTTTGTTTGTGTTATCGGTGCAAACCATATGTTCTGTTTTTTTCTTTTTTTTTTCCTGTTCTACTATTTGTACAACTGTCCTGCCCTGTCCTGTTTACTTTGGAATACACCTTGTATTTTGCCTAAGGCTTTTGGATCAAAACTAATATGTATTATTTAGTGGAAAGATTTCATTGTGTATTGGTTTGAATCGAAAAGGCTTCGAAACTATTTGACGAATTTGAAAAATTCCGACACCGTTGGGAATCTACACTCATTTTTTTAAACAAGTAAGAAATTACTAARTTCSGGTGCAAGCRAACATTTTATACTCTTGCAACTTGCAARAAKCAAAGCCATGGAAATACATTAAAGTGCAAAACATCAACCAGAGGATCGGAARCCAAGCAATTTTTTAGATACTCACCATTTACACTGATCGACATATTCAGCATAAAACTTGTTAGAAAAACGTAAAATCATTATACTGTATGGAGTATATKGGAGTTGGGGGTAGTATCGAACCGATTCTATCTATTTTTGTCTATACTACATACAATTAATATTCATAAAATAAAGTAAAGTCACCCGGACTTCTAGGTCAAGTTTTAGCCCAATTTTGTTTAACGCCGGCACAAACATGCACTGTTGTAAGTAAAACACGCTGTGTAATTTTCACTATGATAACTCAAATAACGGCTGATATATCCATTATAAAGTCACCTGAAAGTTCGAGAATCATTGGATTAKGTATATTGAAGCTAAGGAACAGATTCAAACCACTTTTGACGCACAGACATACCATTGCCAGGAAAGGATTATTTCTGAATTTCTATTACATATCTCGCATTGACCGATATGTTTGGTAAAAAGCCAGTCCAAATGACCTGTTATAAAAGTTACAGATATTCTTCTTATCACTTATTTTACAGGCAAGTTTAGTTTTAGATTTAAAAAATGTTCAATATTTTGTGTAATTTTGACAAAATATAGTTGAACATTCTAATTTATTCTAATTTATACCAAATTTCTAAAGTCATCATAAAATTCGAAAGCTAAATGCTAAAGTATTGCTATATTTACTCGACTCTTATGCGCAAATATTCCAAAGTCGACGTCTASCTACGAATTTCTACCAAAGTGGACACATATACTAATACACAAAATATATAAAACCATTGACTAACTGTAAAATGCTTTCATTAGAGAAGTACATACAAAAAATACACTAAAATATACTAAATGCGCGCAAAGCTCTTCAGCATAGTTTGTTACAAGTACTTTTCGTAACTGTTGTGTTGCCGCACAAAAGTATGCTTCAAATTTTGTTATTCTGTATGCTTTTTGAAAAATGAATTTTACAGCTTTGCAATTGATTCCAATATAGAATAATAGAGCCTATCATTAGTAGTGTTGGTTAATAAAAATTTGGTAGAAATTATGAAGCTCGAAACTAAATTGTGTTTACAGCAGATATTGTGAGGCAGAAATTCAATGGRAGGCGCGGAAAGTGGAGGGCATGAGCTATCAAATAGATTCATTGAGAGCAAAGGCTGTATTTTCAATAACGCAATTATTGGGTTCCTAAAGGCTAGAAAAGCTTGTTTTCAGTATAATGGATCAAATGTAATCTAATTCCCTTTGAGCTGACTTTCAAAGGCCTCAAAATCACAAAATTGCCATCGCTTTATGATCAAAAATTCTTACGAAAACATTAATTGCTACATATAGAGTAGCCAAAGAGCCATATGTACAAAATTTTAAAAAATAAGTAAACRGTAAAATAAGTAAGTCCGAACAAATATGAGTTAAGCCAGTTATTAAAAAAATTATAACAGGGTTGCCACCATTTAAGAGAAACAATTTAMAACGATTTTAAGAATATGTGTCAAATCTAAAGTCTTTAAATATGTGTGCCGCGATACGTGACAAAATTCCTGTAAAAAAAAATATTTTGGAACAAARCAGCATTGCTTGCTGTCGATATCAAATCTTAGAAAACTTTTGCATACTGTGTACTACTTTCGGAATTTACACTGATATTAAAAAAACACTAATCTGAAATTTTCAAAAAGTTGTAGGATATTTTCCTAACAGCGTTGCCACTTATTAAAAAATTCAAAAAAAATTTTAATATACCAAAAATATTTCATAACATGTGCAAACCRTTAAAAGCGTAATGATTAGCAATATTTCATAACAGAGTTGCCACTTATTAGAAAAATCAAACTTCAAATAAATATTAATATTCTGAAAATATTTCATAGCATATGTACGTATGTAAACCAAAAGAAATTTGTTAGTTTGACGTGGTCATCGCAAGAAATTTCATAGTTAACAAGATTCTGTAAAAGAGTTGCCACTTAATAAAAAATAAAAATTTTCAAATAAATATAAATCTTTAAAAAATATTTCATATGTTTAAATCGCAAGAAATTTTATAATTAACCATATTTCGTAATAGAGTTGCCACTTATTCAAAAAAAAGTGGAAATCAAACTTAAAATAAATGCTAAAATTCCAAAAATGTTTCATAATATGTATAAATTGCAAGAAATTTAATAATTAACCAAATTTCTTAATAGAGTTGCCACTTATTAAAAAGTCAAACTTCAAAAAATTATTAATATAATATTTCAAAAATACAATAATAGATCGTTAGAAATTTGATAATTAACCATATTTTGTAATAGAGTTGCCACTTATTAAAAAAGACAAATTTCAAAAATATTAGTATTCCAAAAATTTTTCACAATATGTGAAAATCGTAAGAAATTCAATAATTAACCACTTTTCTTAATAGAGTTTCCACTTATTGCAAAAATCAAACTGTTAGTCACCTTAGACAACACAAAACTTAATGACGTTGTCACCTAAGAAAAACTAAAATTTCTTATAAAGAACTGCTATGTGTGTTTCATGCAAAAATAAGCAAAATAAATTAAATTTCATATTTATAATTGTCTTCACCAAATCCCATGTTTTCGAAATTTTTGCAAAATTATGTGCAATTTTCTTAATAATATCACTTAAGCACACAATCATATCAAATTCACTTTGCCAGCAAACAAGATTAACCTCGTCATACAAAAATGCACGCAGCTGCGTTCGCTGGCTTCCGTCGGCTTTTATTAATAACACAGGCAATTACAGCTGCACTACTTAATATGTCAACCGCATGACTCAGGCGGTGACATGACTTTGACCGTCTTTTAAATGCCAAAAGCCAGCAACAACAAGCAACAATTGAAAAATAACTAATGAGACAGTAAAAAGTCGAGCACACAAGGACTTAAAGGACTTGCTGCTGGTATTTAAAAAGGCGTTCAAAATTATTGCTGGGAAAAAAGCGTATTTCCAGTAAGCAGGTGTGAAGCATAAATGGAAATTGTGACCCAATTAAAAATTGAAATAGTAAACCATAAGTAATGGCTGAGTTGCAAGCGATCGCAATGGCGACAAGTAGCGCAGAGGTTAAGGATSGGGGTGAAGAGGGCGACCGCAATAACATTTATGTGCGGCAAGCGACAACTGTATGTATGTATGTAGGAGTCTGTATATATAATATATTCATATGTGCAACGCCTGGTCGCATTGAAGTAGCGCAATAAAGCATCGCATATTTGCGCACATGGAAGGAGTAACTGTTRGGCGGGGTGATAAGTGCAGGTTATGAATTTCATAAAAGTACTTTGACTTAATTGCAATGAATTATTTTAATGTGGCACAGTGTGTGTGTGGTGTGTTCTGAAAATTAATATATAAGAGTTATCGCATGCAACAGTGGTCTCGAGGCTCCCAAATAGTCCAAAGTGGTCCAAAAGGCAATTTAACATAAACAATGGTAAATACTTTATGGATAAAGCGATAATTCTACTTTTTACATTTCACCACAGTTAAGGTGAACTTTACCGCTCAACTATAGTCTCACTCGTTCCATATTCAATTAATGTCAGTAAATATTTACACCATATTAAGMTATTTAMTTTWACTTTTTTATWTGATTTTCMCCACAGCTGTGGTGAACTTTTCTGACTTCTAAAATCAATTWKTTMTTCCCTTTATAATAATTAAATATRCATTSTACCCATAAAAAAGYATTTAMAAATTGTTCTATTTTCRCCACAGTTGTGGTGAACTTTACCGCTTTACTCTATTCTCAATCATTCCATATCTAATTAATGCTTGCAAATATTTTACATATATTAAAGTAGTCAATTTTTCTATTTTCACCACAGCTTAGTGATCTTTTCTGACTTCTTAAATCAAGGTTTTTTTCTATTTATAACAAGTAAATTCATATTTTACCCATAAAATAGTATTTACAAATTTTTATATTTTGTTGCTTCCTCCTTGCAATAAGCGAATCAATATCTCACWCAAAAAACGGCAACTCAAAATTATGTCATATTCAACACAGCTTATGTGTACTTATTTCGATTATGAATATACATAATTACTTTGAATAACTGCAAATATTTTGTGCGCAAAATGATAAAACCATTTTTTCCATTTTCACTACTGTTCTCTTTCTCAACGTTCCATAATTTATTAATATAGGCATTTTAATATTTTACAAATAAAACGGCAATTCAAAGTCTTTATTTCACTAACCACCAAGTTGTGGTGAACTTTTTTGAGTTCTAAACTTAATTGTAGCTTCTATTTTTAATAAGTTAATGAATATTTACACTTAAAAACGCAACTTAACATTTTATTATTTTCACCACAGTCGAGGTGAACTTTTCTGTTCCTACCTTTTATGATAAATAAATAAATATTTTACAGACAAAAAAGGTCAACTTGATTTTTTTTTTTGTTTTTCACCACAGCTGTGTTGAACACTTCTGACTTCTCAACTTAATTTTAGCTTCCACTTATAACAAGTAAATACACATTTTACACTTAAGAGGGCAACTCATATTTTTTATTTTCACTACAGAGGGGTGAACTATTTTACAAAAAAACAAGCAACTCAAAATTGTTTATTTCACCAACATTGAGGTAAACTTCTTTTCATACAATAAGCATTATCAACTCTCGCTATATTCCTTCYTTTACCCATATATTAATCTTATAGYATCCATCATAAACCCTACCTAACCGCATTAACCACTCAGTTATAAAGCACATACATACAATTATAAAAACTGCAATAAAGTATGAGTTGTGGTTATTAAACGCACTCTCGCCTATGTGTRTGTGAGTGCATAAGGAAGAAAAAATAGTAATTTCCACACACGCTTAGTTTGGCTTTCTTGCCACAGCGGCAACTGCAGCAAGCACTGGGAATAATGCAAGAACACAACGAAAACACAAACAAACATACTGTGTTTCTTTTTATTTTGGCAGTACCAGAAATTGGCTCAATAAGGAGGAAAGTGCATACTAAATAAGCTGGAAACTGGCTCTGCCGTGTCACACATAACTGTCACAAACAACCACATGCACTTATTTACCGTTGCAGATGTTGAGTTTTGGATATGTTTTTTTTTTTAATTTCTTTGTTTCAGTAAATTATTAAATTAATTTAATTGAGTTGAATTTTCTAGAAACATTTGARTGTAAAGAGAAATGAATATTAAAAGAACTAAAGGAGGAGAATTTAATATGGCAGCACCATTACAAAATCTTTCAGAATTTTCTTAAAGACTTTTGACTTTAAATTTCCGCCATTTCATTTATACAATGGAAAATTTTATATATCTATTTTAAAAAAAGGGGGTTGCCACTTAATTGCAAAATATGATTTCCGCAAATAAAAATACATTTTAAATCCRTAAAGGATAATACGACATTTATAGAAAAATTGTWAYTAGCTTAAAACTGTAATTGKTTTRTTTCTGCYAGCAACCGGGTTGCCAACCCTGTTSAAAGTTAACGAAAACTTATTTTATAAATTGTACGAAAATATTATTTTATACATAAATGTGACGTTACCACCCGTCAGGAAAAGTTACAAGTAAAATTTATTAAATAAAAATTAAATAGAAATAGAATAAAATA
>NW_017536296.1:198907-220022 GCF_001853355.1 Bactrocera latifrons | reverse complement strand
CACACTGCCGCCTACTACTACACAGTGTATGCCCCAACAATAGCATTTTCACACACACACACCAAAATCACCAAATTAAAATTTATAAAAATAACAAAAAAAGGTTGCCACTTATTTTCAAAATTAGCTTTCAAGGTAATCACAACAGCTAAAAATTAATATTCGTACTACTATTTGTTAATATAAACGAATAAAATAATTTCATGTTACCGAGTTGCCATCTATAAAAAAGGAATTTTCTAAAGGTCAGTAATTCAGTCGTTTAATAATACTTAAAATTTTTTAATATTAGTTCATAGAAACTATAAAATATTTTTGCCGTAACAAGTTGCCAACTAATTTTTTGCTGATATTTAAATTGTGGWCACTGATAAGAGCGGCAAAGTCGTTTCGTGCCATAATATTAAAAAATTAGTTTCTTGTTATACTCTCCGTAAGGTTGGTCAATTTTGAACTTCCTGGTATGCAAATAAATAAATTCATTATGAAAATCARATGAAATTAAGATGTTTCGAAAATCTTCTTTCTTAACACCCTAAACACGAAAATCTCTTCTTAAACTACAGTGCAATAAARAGGTATTGCGTGCGCAGTTGTCGAGGCACCAAAGTTGTCAAAAACACAATTAGCGTTTGCATTTTCACATAAACAACTGTAAAAAATTTGTGCTTAAATAGATAATTTTCCGAATTCAGCACAACTGAGGTGAACTTCATCGCTCTACTCTAAACTTAATCCTGCCATATTTAATTAATATCTGCAAATATTCCATACATATTAAGGTACATTATTTTTTTTTTCACCACAGCTGTGGTAAATTTTTCTGACTTCTAAAATGAACTGCTTGTTCTTTATATAAGAAATAAAGAAATATCTTACATAGAAAAGATCATTTACAGATTGTTTTATTTTCACCACAGCTGAGGTGAACTTTTCTGACTAATTGAATATTACCTGTAGAATAACCAAATAAATATTTTAGCTGCAAAAACGGATTTACAAATTGTTATATTTTCACCACAGCTGTGGTGAACTTCTTTAATTTTTTAAAATGAATTGTTCCATCGCTTTCCAATAAGTGAATAAATATTTTACAAGAAAAGTGCAACTAAAAACCAATGCTTTCAACGCCTTCAAATTAGATTCTAAACAGCAAATTCGATTTCCCAGCAAAATTTTTTTTCAACATTTTTTTTTTTTTTCAAACAAGAAATACTTGAGGTAAAATTAGTTTTGAATACCAATTCCTTCGGCACACAGTACCGTTAAAGGACACAAAACCTGCTCGGAACTTCAATTGCAGTAYTTTTAAATGGAATGCCGTTCAAACATTGTTACTGGGGGTTATTTCATGTTGCAACAATGTCATTCTCCATTTCCTATCCAACTTGCAGTTACAAACTGCCAATCAAAATCAACAAAGTCACTATTTTTCGAAGATTTGCACAATACCTACATTGCAGAGGAACAGGCGACCAAATATTGGACCAAGCGCACTGTAACTGTATCGATTGGCAACCGGGCAGGCAACGCTGCCAGAAAATGCAATCAAAATCAAAATTGGAAAATGTGAAATTGCTAAACGCAAATTGAAAACAATGACGCAGGCGAAGATGTGAAGCGACAGTTTCTGGACAAATTGAAAATTTCGCTCCAAAAAGRTGCCTCCGAACGGCTTTGCGACTTTCTTCGAGGACATTTGCGGCATTTTAGCCATTTGTTGCGAAGCAATAAACAAATGTAAACATGACATTGTAAATCTTTTCCACCACAAAATTGTGCAATTCACTCAAGCAAACGAACAGACAACGGTAAAGAAACACATACGCACAGCCATAGTGGCATGCCAGCATCGTATTTTCCGGATTATTTGTCAATAAGTGCAGTGAGACATGAAATAAAATGGTCTGTCATTCGGCACAGATTTCTGTGTACGGCGGTGACAAAACATCAACACACATACGAAACCACAAACGAGTAAAAGTTATATGCCACATATGTACGTGTACATGTCAGAACAAATAAACCTCTGGTAGTAACTCATACGTCATGGCGCACCTTCAACTCGCACTCAATAGCTACATCGAACGGACAACGTGATAAAATACAAACACTAAATGGTAACTCTGTGGCAAAATGGCGYCGTAAAAGGTGGCATAAGCACTCAACATGCAACACATGTGGCAACACTCGCTATAGGCGCTGGCCAACAAGGTTAGCAGCCGCCGAGATACACGTTTMGCAGCAGGCAGTGCGGCTGGAAATTGAGCAACAACGCAAGCATATACGATTTTATCAGCTTTATCTGCATCGTTATCTTCATTTCTATAAATACATTTTTACACAAGCGAGGCAAGAGTAACAGCAATGCGCAGCATTTGGGATTTTTCCGTTCACTRATGCAAAGTTTATTTTATTAGCCTGAAAAAAAAGCGATAAAGCAGAAAAAACAGCAAAAAAAACAACAAGAAGGAACAAATAACAACAACAAAAAAYTGATATATATATATTTTGTAATTCTTCTGCATATTTCATGCTCTTGAGAATACCTCTTCGTTGCCTTTCTTCGTTTTCTTTTCACTCTTTTTCTTTTTGCTTTCATTTTTTTAATGTAACGCTTCAGCAACGTTTCATTTCATGAATAGAGCAATTTGCAAAATGCTCACTGCCCATTTTGGTCCAGTTGGCGCACATTTTCCAGTCAATAAAAATCATAGCAATTCACTTAGTCATTGCTTGGGTTTATCTTTATCTTAAAGCTTATACCCATCTTAAGCTGCTGAAGTGTAGCTTTAATAAATTTCTGCTATGCTGTTTACCGATTTCGCAAGSTAATGGCCTTTAGTTGTTGAATGGATTATTTAAATGAAAAAATAATAAYTTTGAAAACGAAGTATTTAAGTACAATATTTAAATGAAGTAAGTGAAAAGGAATTTTCGAAAAATACCYTTCAAAATCGGGTTACTCCACAAAATCCCGAAATTCGGGATTTGAAAATGGCAACTTCGAGATTTTTCGGGACAAACTTTTTTTTTATAAAATATAGTAATACACATTTCTTTATATTGTTCACAAGCCTGTTGTTGCAATGTACACAGTRGTGTCTTCAACGTCTCCACTGGTTCTTTTTCCAATTCAATTTTTTAACCTTTAAAATTCAGGCAGCTTGTTCAATAATAGTTCCGTAAAAAATATTAAAACAGAGTTATCATTACGTATAAGTTTCTAGTGCAAATTTATTCCATTTCATACATATATATGTACATATCTGAAGATTCTTTGWATATGGAGGATATATTAAACAGTTTTAATAAACTTATAAATATGTAATATAAATCTGAAAGCAAAAAATTATAACCTCCATTTAAAACACAAAAATATTTAAAATATATAACTTCAGAATACTTTTTTAATTAAGAAATTTCGGGATCCCGAAAAATAAATCCTGAAATTCGGWATGCCGTAAAATTGATTGCAAAATGTTTCTTCTTTCACCAAATGCCACTTAAAACACAAAAATATTCAAATGTATAACTTCAGGATATTTTTTTTTTAGCCGGAAATTCGGTATCTCGTAAAATTTATTGCAAAAAGTTCCGTGTTTCACCAAATGCCTCTMCAGCACTGCTGAAGAATGCGATTTATTATTTTTTACACCGAAGGAGAATTATAGCATTTTGTGACATATATGTAAGTGGAGTAATTACTTTTGATGCGGTATATACATATGTATCTAAATTAAAGTAAAAACAAAAAAAAAAGGTTAATGGACTCAAAATTCAAATCTTATGCTTCATCAAAAATAAGTACATAAACTAGCTGAGAATTACAAATGGAAATTGATAGATCAATGAAAACGCTGAAATGGAAGTTCAATAGTACACTGGCTTTAAGCATATTTTAAACAGGGTTTTGTACAAAATTAGGTTACTTAGACGAAAAAAAAAAATATTTAAAAAAATATTTAAAAAAAAAATCGAAAGCACTGTTTGGTGTCAATTGAAGACTCGTTCTCTACCTGCTCTTTCCGATGGAGTAGGGGTCTTAATTTTCTTCTGTTTTCCTCGGCGGGTACTGCTTCGTATACCATCAGAGCTGGAGTGTTTTCATCCATTCTGGCGGCATGATCTAGCCAGRGTAGCCGCTGTCTCTTAATTCGCTGAAATATATCAACGTCGTCAGATATCTCGTAGAGCTCATAGTTCAATCGAATGCGGTATTCCCCGTTGCCAATGCGCAAAGAATCTTAAATCTTCTACAGAACTTTTCTCCTGACAACTCGTAACAYCGACTCATCAGCTGTTGTYATCGYCCATGTATTTGTGCCATACAGCAGGACGCGGATGATGAGTAAATTCTTAGAGTCTTGTCTTTGTTTGTCRAGAGAGGTCTACTTTTTAAGTTCAAAGTCCAAAACCTGTTGGCAAGAGATATTTTGCGTTGGATTGCGAAGCGGACATTCTTGTTGCTATTAGCAATGTCGTGGGAGCCAAATCGCAAGTTCGATGCCGGTTTGTTTCATGACAGAAGATATTTCGTCTTGTCCTCGTTCACAACCACACCTATTTGTTTCGGTTCTTTGTCCAGCCTGAAGAAAGCAGAATTTGAGCCGCAGTTGTTGAGACCAATGATATCATATCATCATCAAGGCATTCTCCGGAATAGCCTTGACAGCCGAGGTGCATGCTGCTGGGATCCCCTCTGCCGGCGTGTGCCACACAGAAGATTGCCTCTTTGTGTMGGAATCATTCTGTTTGTCGGAGTCGCAGGTTTGCCAGCACGGCCTTCTTCAGCGATCTCTTCCCGGCCCTCCAAAAAGGACTGGTTCTACCGAAACACGACACTTCTTGCTAAAGCAACATCTGGGTAAGCCTAATTGAGCATATAAAACTCATYATCTCTTTCGCAGATTTTCTGAGTTTCACACAGAATTTAATCGCGTACCATTGCTCTAACGAACACTGCATTTTCGGCTTGCACCACGCACAGAAACACGTCGGGCGAAAATATTTGTCCTGACTCTCCAKGTGCTTGGTGACTGACCAGCCGCTTGTTCATTAGTTAAGATCGCCCTCTAGCGAATCCAGTCGGTGCGCGTACGCTCCGAAGTGCAGTCGCGGCGTAAAAAAGGCAGTCCTATTTCTTTCCGAACAAACCTTGTATTAGCTTTGTTGGGATATCAAGTTGAAACATGTTGACATGGAAGCTGCCGACAACGAAAAGGTGGTGTGTGTTAATCTTCCTTTCACGAGTCTTTTCCAAGATTTGGCTCAAGGTGGAAATCTGGTCGATTGTAAATTTTAAAGGTCTAAAGCCACATTGATAAGGTCCAATCTACTTTTTGATGGTGGACTTTAATCTTTCACACACTACGCTCGATAAAACCTTATACGCGATGTTGATAAGGCTTATCGCACGGTAGTTAGCGCAGATTGTGGTGAATATCAGACATGCTTTCGTCCGACCATATTCTGTAACTGAATATCCCGTATTTGAATAGCTCGGCCGGCAATCCATCGGCCCCCGCCGCTTTGTTCTTCTTCAGACGCGTAATTGCTATTCAAACTTTTTCATGGTCGGACAATGGAACGTCTACTACATCGTCATCGTTTTTTTTTTATTTTTTATTTTTTTTTTTGTCAAAAATATCAATTGTTTCCATGCAGCCTATAAAATTCGGTTCTAACGAGTCTTCACTGTGATTACATAGAAACACTCTCCTTACCATAAAAATACTTAGATTAACTACAAAACAATTGAAGAAAGAGCGAGAGACAGAAAAATGCTAATAATAATTTAATTAAAATAAAATTMCAATGCAAAGAAACCACAAAAACAACGCACAGAAACAATATTGACACAAAACGTAAGCGAAAAGCAATTTAAACCAACCAACCACAACAAAAAAAAACAATAAACACCAAAGAAACGAGTAAAAAACGAGCAAAYGTTGCCACACCAAGAAGAGCACAAACTTCCATTAACAAATGGGGCAACGCCAAGTGAACCACAAGAGCATACAACAACAACAAATCACGCTATTTGCAAACAACAGACCAAAAAAAACTTAGAAGACACGCAAAAAAGTGTGGAAAAAAAGGAAAAGAAAATTGGCAAAACACAAGTGCAAATTTTCAAGTATAATTTGAGAAAAATATGCACAAGCGAAAATGACTTTGACAGCGACGAGCRCAAAAGTAGCAGCAATGCATAGCTGCTGGCGCATGCTCCCCAAGGAAACAGCTGCAACATGCGAAAGTGTGGCAGAGAAAGCAGAAGACAGCAAACACAGTGAAAAGTGCAATATTTTGCCATTTGTTGCAAGACAACAAAAACGAATAGMCACACACTCTCACACACAGAGGAGAGAACAAAAAGTTGCGCGTAAAGCAAACAAGTGCAACCGTGAAAAATTGGTGGCATGTTGCACGYTGTGTTATTTTTAATATCCACCAGCGGTTACAATGGGGCAAGTTGTTGTTGTTGTTGCAAGTAGTGYGCTACCTACTTACTACTACAAGCAGATAGTATTTATGTACATATATGCAGCGGGCCAAAATGCTGTAAAAGTGGCACAGCAGCAGATATGAGAATGGCAATAATGTAAGGAGCGTAGTTGCCRCAGAGAGCCATTTAGTTATAGATGTATATGTATATGTGTGTATGAAATATACGTTTTACTATTACATAATATCTATGGAGGTGTTAGTGCATGTTGCACGTTTACAAGCGCGTGTGTATGTGTTGCGCTTAATATGCGTGCGGCATGCCACAGTTGGCTGACTACTATATATTTTTATTATATTGCCACATTTTACGTTTTTGCCKTTAACTGCCCCACGCGCCATCACTCAACCATTTAGCGACGCATGGTATGCATAACGATTACGAATTGCCGCATTTCAAATAAACAACGGTAGAATATTTTTTGCTGAAATTTTCAATATTTTATTTTTATTCGCAGTTTTTTTTTACGAGTTTCGCCTATTTTTCATGCGCTGCTCAGTAGGGAAAGCGTGCGACACATGCCGCTGTTGCATGCCACAGCGTACTCCTGTGAGTATCGTGACAAGCCAATTGAGATTTTTCTTTGCAACACAACAGATTTTGAATTTGAATTGACTTCATTGGAATTGATTTGTTGTTCACCAGGCGAATTCCCCGGCGCACCTTAACAAAAATATAAGAAAAAACAACAACAACAATATAAAAAAGTAAAAAGTAGTTTATAGCGTCCGTGCAACGCTCCGTCTATGTGGTGGCATGCAGGCCAAAACCACAGCTGTCGCACGCCAAAGCATAGTTAACTGTGCTCCACGTCCATGTGGCAGCCACACACACACACAGGCGCACCTTGTGTTGGTGTATATGGGTATGTAGATGCTGTCTCTTATACACATCTAGATGTGTATAAGAGACAGGTCTATGTGGTGGCATGCAGGCCAAAACCACAGCTGTCGCACGCCAAAGCATAGTTAACTGTGCTCCACGTCCATGTGGCAGCCACACACACACACAGGCGCACCTTGTGTTGGTGTATATGGGTATGTAGATGTGTGTAGCTGCAGGAGCGAGGCAGTCAGCCAGAATTAAATGGCACRCGCTCGCCACCTGTGCCCAGTTAGTGTGGCAATCAACGGCGTTGCCGTGCAGCAGGCTTGTACAAGGACGACGGAGCGCAGCAGAAATGAAAAAAAAAATTTAAAAAAAGGTAAAAATATGTTAAAAAAAATAAAAGAGAATAAAAAAATAAACAAAAATAACAACAGCAAAAATAAGCCGTGAAACACACAGGCAGGATAAATGAAAATGAAAGCGCAATTTTAAAAGCAGAGAAGTACAGGAAGCAACTAAATGAGCGCCCCTCCGCGAGCAYTGTATTTGTTTTGCTCTTTTTCCACTCCCGTTATAAATAACTATCGGTATTTATGCAACATTGGCATATAAATAAGCGCTGATGTGCACTCATACACTCATACAGATACATACAGAAATATGTATGCCTTGAATGTTTTATTGTATTGCTTTGCTGGCACAGCGACATGCTCGTAAATATGAATATATTAGCTTGTGATTGGCGCTGCCAACTAAATCTCAGGTGGTTCTACTACCTTAGCTATTATTATTTATATATGTATATTATATATATATATATATATATTAGGACACAATATAGATCGATAGATACAAACGATTCCACATTTTTTCCTGCTTTTTTGACATCAGTGTGTGTAGATTTCCGATTTGCTAACACAATGGCATTTTAATCTCAGCTACTTAGCGACATATTATTGACTTTGGGTTGGAATCTGCATATAGTTATCAGATAAATAAATTAAAATTTATTCTGAATGTTTATTTAGTGAAACATATTGTAGAAATTCTACTATTTTCCATTCAAATCGAGCAACTGCCAGACTCAGCCTATTTGTCTAATTATGATTTGCTAAAGGTTCCCAGAAGTTCTTATTTATACAAGGTGTTTATAACTTGACTGCACTTATTCGTCTTGAAACTCAAAAAGACGAAATCTAAAACATAGCGCTTCCAAATTTTAAGAAATTTCGGGATTCGAAAGAAAATACCGCAATATTTGTTCGACTTGAATTCCAAAAAGACTTTTAAAAAATTTCGGGATCCCGAAAAAGTCTCGAAATATTTGTGTTTCTTGAAACCCCAATAGATGAGTTCCAAAAAAATGGCACAACAAATTTTGAAAAAATTACGGAATCCCSAAAAAATCCCGAAATATAGAATCCCGTTAAGTGGATAATCGACTTTAAACAAAACAATGCAGATTTTTGCAACGTATTACAACAGAACAATTATATTTTTTTACACAATGAAAGAAATTTCAGAGTTCCGCAAAATAAATCCCAAACAGTGAGGATAGTATATGAAATAAAAATGCTACAGAATGTAATATCTCTATGAAACAAAAATTATCACCTTGAAATAATTTCATTTACGTAATGAAAGATTTCTGGATCCCGAAAATAAATCCCGAAGAGTGGGGAAAAGCTGATGGTCACCTTAAAAATAACAGATCCACATTCCAAAAAGTAGTGATACAGAATAGTTTTTGTTATTCCCAGCAATGAAAGAAATTTCGGGATCCCGCAAAAAATAAAAGCTCCTTTAAGCAGAAAAATTAAAATTCAAGAAATAATACTTTATAATGATTCTGATTTTTTGCAGGGGGAAAAATTCTCAGGATCCCGAAAATAAATAAATKCCGCACTTCCAGCTTCTATGAAACTGGAAGCAAAATTCGGGTTTTGTCTTTATATCTACTAGACTATATAACTACTAGCTTTTTTCTTGAGARAGTGCGAGAGAAGAGCGCAAAAACTATATTTTCATAAACAGAATAAGAATTATACAAATTGAAGCAAATAACTGAAATAATTTTATCTAATAACGTAATTACCGAATTTCACTTGAAATACTATGTAATAATTATAACATATTAAAATTTTAAGCTGTAAGTTTTCTAAAAAATAAATATGAAATAAAGGTGATACATTTCGAGGTTAAAGAAAATTAAAGAAGATTAAAAAAAAAACAGAAACTGATGATTCCACCGGCTCATAAACCACTTAAAACCGTTGTTGTTTTCTGAATTAATCTCTTCAGATTGCTCTTCGTCCTTATTTACATACCCATTGCGATAGGAATGGGTCTCTTCGCTAAACAAARTTTGGCTCGAACACGTCTGATCTTCTTGGAAATTTTCAAGAGCCGATAGAGTGAAGCGATTTCTCTTGAGAAGGTCGATCGGCTTCCGTTCTTACACAAACTCTACGTCACACGTCAGTCCGAGTCTTCGTGTACACTCTCAGCTACGGCTGCTATATTTTCTTTATTGCGTTCTGGACACGCTCAAGATGTCCATACTCAACTAAAATAACATGACGGCTTGACACGGCTCATGCGTGATAATTTTCCTGAAATTTTGGGCTGTAAAAAAATAGCTTCGCGTTGTTTTGTATACTTATTTCACTTTCAACCACGCTATAGTACTCTTCCAATTGTTTCAAAGAACTTTCGGCATTAAATCTCAATACCAACAACTATTGTACGTCTGTGCACGTCTATTATCTGCCAGTTTTTTAATTATAAATACATATTTTGTAAATAAGAAAAATATGCCAGCGACGCTACAGGCCAATTTACTGCCTAGTACAGCAAGTGCAGCAGGGCGTATGCGTAACCAAGGCAGCCAAGACTGCTCGTTCAACCAACTTTTATTAAAACAAAAAACTTTTTAAAAACTTAACGTCATGTCGCTATGTTTACAAAGCAATTTAAAGAAATTATACATGTAACTCAGCTTGCAAGCTCACTCCCAAGAGAAGCCGCCCAAGCCTAGCCAAAGTAGTACGAAAAGCAGATCGAAAGTGGAAAGCAGTGAAAACTGAAAACTTTTTGCTGCTTGTGGCAACAATTTTTCCGCATCGTTGCAACTGCATTAACGGCAAACAGGTAGCACTCACACACACACACACATACATGCTGCATCCAAGTGGTAGGTAAATACTTTTCCCATACAAATGAAGCAGGCAACAACTCTATTAAGCGCGCCACATCAAAGCCAGCAACAACAGGTGTGGCGCAGTGGCACAACGAATGAGTTTTTGCAATATTTACTTGCAGAGACTTGTCGTGCTTGTAACCACCACCAGCTTGTGTTGTTTGTGCTTTGCGTCGCTGTCGTTGCAGTTGCAAGAAAGTGCAAAAATAAGCTTACTGCCAGTGCAACAGCGGCAGCTGTGGCGCGCTCAAACTCGGCAACATTGACAGCCGCATCTGCCACTTTGACATTCTAAAAGCGTTCGGGCATTATTTACGGCGCTCGGATTAGAGGTGACAAAGTGCCGGTTGCGCCCGAACGAGGCGGAAGAGAGGTTGGAGTGATCCAGCTGTGCTTGCTGCTAATCAGCGGCAGGCAGCGTGTGGCAGTGCTGTTGCCTAGCAACCTTTTATCTGCTTCGCTGCTTGTCCGCCGCTCGTTTCTCGTCTTTCTTTTTTTTTCGTTCTTCTCCAGGTTGTTTTTCTTGCAACCTCTCTAGAGCTGGGAAACTGCATTGYTTTCATTGTTCAGCGCTTGATTAGTTGCCGTTGGCTGGACGAATGACAAGCAGCGGTTGCAAGCTAATTAGAGGACTTGCTCTCAAAGCGTGTTGGGGAGAAATGGCAAAATTGCAAAAACTACTCCCAAAGCTGCTGTCTTTGTGTATTTATTGCTGTTGTTGTTGTTTTGTTGTGAAATAATATATATATATATATAAATATGTGCGTGTGTGTGTCCTAATGCACTCGGCTTGATTGGTTGTGGCGTGTCAAGTGAAGTTGTGTAGCAGGTGGGTAAGCGTGTTCTCCATAATAGTTTGCTTGCTTAGAGTTGCCAATATGCAATAATTTACCAAAAATRTCCATCTTCATGCTTGGACATGCTGCTCAAAAATTTTTATTTAATGTTTTAAAAATAAACCTAGCTCTAGATACGGAGTGCTCTTTTATCTATATTTTCCTATTCCAGTCATATGACACTTGGCAACTCTGCCGCTAAGTAACAAATGACACAGTGAAATAGCAAAATACTGACAAGGCTTTTTCGTTCCGCTCACTTCGCTGAAATGGCGAATTGTTGTGGCAAATTGTCTCCGAATGAGCTTGCAAAAAATATAATTTTTTTTTCAACGCAGCAACTTTAATGGCTTAGTGACTTGACGCAAGCAAATTGTTATACAATAAAAGTAGCTGACCAATTATGACTATAGCAAGTTGCAAGAAAAAGTTGTGAAAAAACCAAAGAAAGTAGAAGAGTGCTGTGGTAGCAGAAGGAGTACAGATACGTAAAGAGAAGCAAGTAATATTGAAGACTAGACTCCTTACTGAAGATAACAGGCTAATAGAAAAATCCTCCGCCAGATACATAGATGTCACTACTATAATTAAATCCATAGAATTTTTAAGTAGTCCTAACCTTTCGAAGACGTATCTATACATTTAACAGCTGTCGGATCATTACTTTGTGAATTACTTCAAAGTTGTTTCAAAGAAATAAATTGATAAAAAAAAAATTTGCGGATTGATAAAGTATTGCTTATTGAAAATAAAAAAACATAGTTCGAGTCAAAAACTTGGCTCATCAAATCATTCATAAATATTTGGGTATGGGAAAACTCGTGTAAAGTGAGTGATGCGCGAGCTCAACTTTAACCCAAAACAACGACGGGTAAATGATTCGCAGCTGGGTTTGTATATTTACAAGTGTAATAGACATAAATGCTTGCATAGATATCTGACACTGGATGAAACATGGCTTAATCATTTCACTCTGCAGTCCAATCGACAGCCTCCCAAGTGGACTGAACACGATGAACACGCTCCTAAGCGTGAAAAATGCAACASTCGGTTGGTTAGGTTAAGGCATCTGTATTTTAGGATGCGCTTAAAATAATTTTTATTGACTACTTTRAAAAAAGAAAAACCAATAACAGCGGCTATAACGTGGCATTATTCAACCATATCAAGGACGAAATAGCCAAGAAAAACAGCCTCATTTGAAGAAAAAGAATAAAATTGTCTTTGTTTCATTAAGACAATGCACCGTCTCACAAGTCGGTAAAAACGATAATAAAAATCCATGGATTGGGCTTAGAATTGCTTTCGCTTCCATTGAATTCTCAAAATCAGAATCCCAGCGACTATCTCCTGTTATCAAATCTCAAAAGAATGTGAGCAGAGAAGAAATTTTCGTGGAATAAAGGGGTTATCAAAACTGAGGCCTATTGTAAAGCAACGGCCAAATCGTACCACAAAGCAAACGTCGTGGTCGTCTGTAGAACAAAACAGTGATAAAACATAATCGTCATTCCTAAATGTACATTATTTTGCAATCAATTTTTTAGCCATTTTTTTTTTCTTTTTTTAATATAAGACATCACAAATTTTCACTTCTTGTCAGTTTATGTTTGAGTTCCATACAAACTTTTATAATCGTTTTTAAGGTAGACCCATAAGCCAAGACATGCATTTAAATGCTTAATCCAAGTTTTCATACACTCAGCAAACTTTCGAACAATGATTTTTTTCGGTTTCGGCTAATTTTTCGAGCGGCATTCGCTAGATTGTTCGAAAATAAAGACATAATTTTCTCATTCTCGTCTCGTCACCAGCATTGATGCGTTTGCTGAWTGTAGGGTCCTCAGCTAAGTAGTTTCTTCTCTAATCGACTCTGACTTTGTAGAAGATTCAGGTCTTTTGTTACGAATCTAGCATTAACATATCCTTGGGTATGGACCATTAACCTAAATGTGTTAAGCCGAACCTTAAGAGAAGTTTAGTTACTCCGCTATCTCTCTGTTAGCATCAACACGATGATTTAATTTAAATAAAATCATTTGAATAGTCTAGCTATTTGTTACACATTTTATTTTTATTGTTACTTGAAAATATTAMACTTCAACATAAAAAGGTATGTGACTTGGATAATAGCTATAATTTAGCGCCGTAATGTAGGCAACATTAAAAAAAAGGTGTGTGATTTGAATAATGGCAATAATATAGGCAACATTTTTGGCAGATTTAGTACTGCTATTCGTATTATCAGACAAAGCACTCTTTGCAAATGATGATCAAAAATAACGCCGATATTGAGAAAAAATGGCTATTAAGAGAGTCTGTATGTATAGCTTTAAGATTTCAGTAAACATATCTCGACGGTTTGATACTTGTTTGTTTTACAGCGTTGATTCATAGACTAAAAAAGCATGACTCGCTATATTCTTGCTTATATATTTGGTAGAAGCAATTTTGAAGGAATGGTCTATCATATGTGGTTTAGAGGGTCTACCAATAATAATATCGACATGTTAAAATATTGCACCTTTTAGKTGGAAAAATAGTTCGATCGTCAGCGTCGATTCTATCAAATACTGTGAAAAAATCGATCGGGGTTRCAACGCTCTGTATTGATGGTAAAGGCATTTACTGCCTCATTTMGGAAGAAAAAAGACCAGATGTTGAAGCCATAGCACAAACCGCACCAAACAATCAATTTTGGGGATGTCATTGAGCTTCCTGAAACGTACAAAGATTTGATACGCCCCAAAAGCAACAATTTTGTTTTTTAACGAAGTGATTAAGCCAGAAATCAGCCTCATCTGAGAAGATGGTATTTTGATGAACATGAATTTGCGTAGTATTGATAATTGGATAATTTTCAAGCGTTATACCAAAATGAAATGTAACATGGCAACCTTATTCATTGATCTAAACCGAACACATTCACAAAATTTGACATATGGTATTTGTAAACACATATGGCCGCCACAAGTGCTCAAAATCACGTCATCCATATTGAAAAYATCTCTAATAGATAGTCGAGACTATCTTGAGACTTATTTTATTTTATTTTTTTTTTTTTGATATTCAAGGCCATCAAAATCAACCAGTTTACAGTCCACTAAGTGCTGACAATAACATAAAGTTGCATTTAGAGTGGACTTTAAGTGGGTTAAACTTATTGAACTGCGAAATGATCCCCACATTTAGGTAAGATACTAAACTACACTAAACGAGAAATGTGTAATATGTACATCGCTTTGACATCGAAGTAATAAAAGTTTAGGACTAAAATGTAGACCTTGTAAATGGGAACAATGTAGAAGGAAAGTTGAAAGAAAAGAATCAAATTCGAAAGTAACAAGCGAACTACGGCAACAACTGAAGCAAAAGGAAGTACAGAACTACCACAAAAGAACAAAGCACACGAGAAAATTAAACAAAAAAAAAMAAAAAAAAACAGCAAAACAACTGGAAAATTACAAAAAGCACGAGAATGGCAGACAATTGGACGCTTGAAGGCGCGTGGCAGCCACAGTGGTAAGCGCACGCATATGACAGTAGTCATAACGGTATTGCGGAAATGCAATTGTGCGTCAATGATATTACGACTGAACGTCGTCGAACCCTTACACACACCTACAGTTGTGTTGCAATGAGGCAGAYACTGCAACGGCGCATCCTTTGCGATTTTATACTTGCTTCTCGCTATTGTTATTGCAACATGCGGTTATCAGGGTTCACTGCAGACGCTTGCGCATGTGTGGGCGTAGTGTAACGGACAGGCAATGTGGAGTATAGTAACGAGTTGAACGGAACGGAAAAATACACGGCTACCATTTACTTCTAGGAAGCACTGCATTTTRTTTCATTGGCCCAACACCCAACCAAACACAAACCTACGAGGCCAAATGAAAGGACTCGTATAAACACATTACCGTGACGTCATATGGAGCGAAAGAAATGCCGATGAAATGTGGCATGCAACCAGTCATGTTTGTATAAGTTGTTAATTAACTGTGAAATTTATGTAACGGCACATACATCGGTACATATATGAATATAAATATTACATAGTTACATTTTATTCGGCGAATTATTAATGGAAATTSTGTAGTCAGCTTGTTTTATTTTAATGAGCTGTCGCGTGAATGGGGCTGCTGCAGAGACTGACTCGATGAAAACTCATCAGAAAGAGATAATGAGGAAGTCGGGTGTTGTTGACTTCAATAAATAATGATATAACAWTAAGAATGTAATTATGCAAGTAGCAAATCAACTTCGTAATAAATTTAAAGTATACTTTTAGGCTATTCAAATTTTTAATACTTCAAAAAAAAGTGATTTAATTAAAATAAATTATATTGTAGTTAATTAAATTCGATTTTATTAATTAATTTAATTTAATTAAAACAAATTTTAATTAATTAAAATAAATTATACGCTCGCCATTGTGGTAACGGTCTTGTCTTGAAGACAGGAGCATATCTCAATTTTTTCGAAAACTTCAGCCTGTCTTTACCTCCGTTTCGTTTTTTATCAAGTACACKTATTTGGTTTCGAATACAGTTCTAGTTTGGAGACAAAAAGAAGTTTTTCTTGAAGATATCTGTCTAGAGAACAGCTATAGCCAGCTACTATTTAAGCTTTGGTGCAACCAAAGGTTTAGAAGTAGTATTCTAGGCTATCTTTCATTGTTTYTCTTGTTTCTTCTATATATTTCCATTCACATATATTTCATCATGTATTTTATTTTCTTGACTTTTTAATATCTCAACCTTAAAATGTTCTTCTCTTTAAGCGAACTTGAATAATTAATTCTTTCTCAGAAAGTCATATGTATGAGCAATGAAATTGAAAAGTAACAAGTTTTATTTATTTTTGTACAACAAACCACATTAGTTCAATACCCAACTATGGCAATCAATTATCGGCAGACATACKCGACATAATTCGATTTAATTGGCAGTGATTGACAGCTGAAAACAAGTGGAATCGCCCACACTTGGYTGGCCTAATGCGAGCATAAAGCGATTGCGTTCGGGAAAATACGAGGAAGTGGAAGAAATGATAATAAAAAATACACACGTTTTGTCAAGTGAGAGAGAGAGGGTTTTACTGCGTCGAAGACAAAAACCAATAAATTCGCAATCGAAATGAAAAGCAAATAGATGTGTGGGCTATATACGCGCATACAGACGAATGTCGTATATATGTACATACATACATCGAGCTGTATTTGTATATCGTAACGCTGAATGAAATTACACACATTTAAGTTGAATTCGAGCAAGGCGGGCAAGCCAACAGTTATTTCTCTGCATTATACAGCACGCTTTTGTCTCAGCACTCTGGCGATCATTGCCTTTTTTCGTTTTTGTTTTTTTGAGTTCCATGCAGAGAAATCTCAAGCATCGTAGGTTATATACAGTTAAAATTCCTATATTTTCGCTTATAATCCCTTAAGGAAAGTGAATCTCTACCACAAGATATATTGTTATTAATCATTTCTTTAAAGCTTTCTATTTAATAAAGTCAACTACTTTCATCCAAAAAAGTGAAGAGAATTTAATTTTCCTTACATTGAATGGTTCAAGAGACATTTGGTTATATTGCACTATAACCGCTAACACTATCAACTTGTATATCAGATTGGCAACGTCTAATCTTCACTTCCATTAAAAGTAATAACTTCTACCTCTTCCGTTAGTATATAAAAAAGTATAAAAAAAACATTAAAGAAATAAAGACTGAAGGCACTAAAGGGTAAGAAACACAACATTAAATTTACCAACAAAGGGAGTACAGAAATCCACTAGTTTTCCTTCTAAATGTAGACTACAGCTGAAACAGTTGAATTTGAGTCTCGACAGCAAATATCCATATATAACATAATTATTTTTGGAAAGATGAAGTTTTGTTTTATGTCTACACAAATTCTAGAGTCACATACCGCTATCCGCAATATTCGAAAAGCGATTGAACTTTGCAACTGAAGCTGGGTTTAACAGGAACAAAGAGTGACTCAAGCTATAAACTCTTCGAATCCGTTCTGAAGATCTTAGCTGTTAAAACGAAACTCTTTATGTTGGTCCTCGGCTCCTTAGGMTGAATTTCTGAATCTCTTGTGCCAAAATGTAGACTAATTCTGAGCAATATCTTCTTCGGATTTGTCTTACATACTTTCGGGCGCATAATCACATGCGGCGGCAATCTGCTGATTTTTATTTAAAATTTTATTCGTAAAATAATGAAGCTTTTGATAAAAGTTTCTAAATGTTTTCCAAATTTACGCAGTTTTCGTTTCGACTAACTGAAAAGTTAATTTAGAATGCGTGCTTTGTTAAATAATTTAATCTCTCTCTTCATTCAAAATTTAAAACAGTTCTAACCAACGGTTCGCTGAAGAAATTTAAATGAAAAATTAACTGAATAATTAATTTATTGAATTTTGATTTTGTATGAAAACTTATGCATAGGAAAATATATTGTTTATAAAATATTTCTTGTGAAATTGGCTGTAASAATCTACTCTATAAACTCTAAAATATTGCAAAGCTTTTTTCTGACAAATAAAGTATATTTTTAAAAAGCTTGGGAAAACATTTATTAATATATAAGCTGATATTAAATTAACACGTATATTCATAAAATTGCTGCTGAGTTTTGCAGCAGTACATACATATTTATTAGGGTGGGTCCAAAAAAAATTTTTTTTTTAATAAAAATTAAAATTGTTATAAATTCTTTTAAACGGTATTTACATAAAATTGCAGCTGAGTACATATGTAAAAAATTTTTTCTTTTTTTTTTTAATTTTTCGCTGATTTTTGACAATGGATATTTCATAAACGCTTAAGTTAATCGAAAAAGTATAAAAGCCCATTTTATGAAAAAGTAAATTTCCTTCGAAAAAAAGAGTTCTGCATTTTAAAATTATTATTTTTTTAAATTTTTTCCTTAAATTTGTCTTAAMATACACAAACTTAATATCTTATAAACCGTTTCGCTTATGAATAAATCGCACGAGACCATTTTGTAGAGCATGCAGTTTTCTACAAAATCTATAAATAACAAGAGATATTTTTCAAGTAGTTATAAGCAAGTTATGATTTTTTCTATCTGGTAATAAGGAAGAGTAAGAATACTCTAATGATTTTTTCTATCTGGTAATAAGGAAGAGTAAGAATACTCTAAAACCAAGGACCTTCCGGTTGCAATGAAGAGCTTAGACTTGGAGAGGCTTTCGTAGAGGTATCTAAGAACCTATTTGATTTATATATTTTATTTTCTTTTAGTGTTTTTGAGCCTCCCCAGTATGCATATATAAATATTTTAGATATTCCAAAATTTTTTGTAATAATATTTTCATTGCTACTTACATTTTGCGCATTATTTACATTTACCGTGTATTTTTTTGTCACAAAGTACTTTTTACTTCTGAATTTCCAAAAGTTATTTTAATAATTTCTTATTTATTTGTTTATTTATTTAAAAGAGAAATAATTATAAATAATCGTTCCACTTATAGATATAAAGCATATTTTAATAAATTGTTTTCTTTTCAAATTTTTTTTTTTATTTAAAATTTTCAATATTGCATTACATGCCACATCTATCGACCCTCTATCTACGTTTGTGTCAATACGGAAGATTTCGATTTCATGCAATTATAATTTCATATTGTATTTCATATGGCCTTCAAATGCACACATTAAGGTAGTGAGTGAAATCTCATTAKTGCCCCCTAAATTGCACTTGAACTAATTATAACAAGACTTGTGCACAACTTTATGAAACCTGCCACTTGCGCTGCAACCAACGATTTTCCCAAATGCACGCACTCAACCAACCACAAATCGCATTATCGCCTTATTAATTACATTACAAACACAACAATCAATTTGCTTCATAATTTCTATTTGCGGCAATAAGGTTGCAATGCCGATAATGCACATTTTTACTTGCCACTTGCGGGTATGCTCGCAACATGCAGCACATATCAACTTGGGCACCTTATTAGTTGGAGAGAACTCAATTATTGACTATGTTTTTCTTATTTGTTATTGATTACAGYTTATTAAGGACAAAGTTCAACGCTGCGTAGACATTTCATAAAGAGGGCAAAGAGTGTTCGAGCAAGCTTGACCATGAAAAATTGAATAGAAAAAATCGATTTCTTTGTTCTTTTTGCTGCCCATACTCCACTCACCTTTGCATCTGCCACAGTAGGCTGTGTATACTTTAAGCTTGYRCWCTTATTACTGAMGCTAATAAATAATGCCTCGTGGCASTTGCTAACAAGTAATGGGGAGCCTAAAATAAATGCACTAATTATCCGGTGCTTGAAGCACTGGCTAATGTATTCTCTCACGCTTTCCCCTGCATTTTCAGGCTTTCTTTGCTGCTACAAGCATTTCTCACATCAACAGTTTTATGCGATTTCAAAGTTCAAGCAGAAAAGTCGCAATTAAAATGTGTCACGTATACGCAGTGACGGTTTCGATGTGGTACATGACAGGTACAATAAATTCATATGTTTTAAGAAAATTGCTTATGAGGAATAACAGTAAAATKAAATGAATTTCTAAATTAATAATAATTTTAGTAGGCAAGTCCAGGGTTCTAGTTGAAACTAATATTGTATAATTTRTTTGCCTTCAATTCAATTCAAAGAACTCGCTCCTTGGCTATTGTAGTGGTTAAAATCGTTTTTTTTAGAGCGTGTCTTATAACATAATAAATAAATRTCGTCTAGAAATCCACATAAATGTGATACAACTTAAAAGTATATAGTATATCTCTCTGTCCTGAAGAAGTATTTTCGATTCCTGCTTTAACTGAGCGATTTTTATATTTTTTGTCCAGTTCCTCAAGYTTCTTTCAACACTTCATAATATTCTGTATATAGTTGTTTCCTAAGTATGAACACCCTGCAATTCTCTACCAGTTTATAAAATTACTTCATTTTATAGTTATGCTATTTGAATGAATAATGAAGCACTCATCTAACTCTAGCGAAAAGAAAATTTTGCATAAATATATTTATATTTTTGAGATTACCTTATAAGAATTCTAACTTTCGACTAACTTTTTCATACGTCACAACTTTTAGTTTGCAATTCTCAACCAAGTTATCAAATTAAATTAACTTTAATATGCAGTATTTGGCAACTTGTGAAACACTCGGCTTATTCGTGCAAATTTACGCACATAAAATGACTTTAAGCCAATTTATGCACAAACTCAATCAGCACACTTAAACTGTGAACACCTTCATTAACAAATGACCTGAAAGCCAAAGTAAAATTAATTTGCAAAGTGAAAATAAATGAGATTTTCAAAGCAGAAAATTAATTTGCGATCCGAAGCCGACAAATGAGAAATGTGTCAAAGGTGAAATGACGTGTCAAGCTGATGGATTTGCAAGTATTTGCACACATGTAGTACATATGTAAATGCGACAGGCTTGCCACTTTGCAAACACATTTGAATTGATTATTATTGAGAATTTTCAATGCGCTTAAGTAGGAGCTAGGTATGTATTATTGGTATATTATAAAAAAAAAATATTTTCTGCTTAAAGAAGTGAGTTTAACAGAAACTCGTATTAAAATTCTATTTGAGRTTTCTGATTAGCTGTGATGGATTTAAATGGGAATAAAATATGCGATATTTAATCGTGTAAATTTTTTTAGAAAAAATAACTTTTGTCGTTAAATAAAATGAAATTAATGCTTATAATTGTGATATGATTGAAAA
>NW_017536296.1:193676-196325 GCF_001853355.1 Bactrocera latifrons | reverse complement strand
TTAATTTTTTAATTAATTTAAAATTAAATTAAAGCAAATATTGAAAAAAATAACCAAATAGGTGCTAGTTTTCATAACTTTTTTAAGATTTCAATTATACCACATCACTTATAAAAACAAACGGAAATATTCAAATATACACACATGTATGTATTTCCAATATAAAAAACGCATATTTAATGAAGTTGTGTGTGTGCTAAGGACACCTGAYAAGCAATTCAACCAACACTGCTCGTATATCAATGTCAATTTATCAAAGATAACAAAGTGAATTGCAAATTTAAACTTGATGTGTGCAAATTAAACACAAAAAATGAAAAATGACACAAAAAAAGCAAAAGAACAAACAAAAAAATAACAAATAGCAGACTAGTAGCAAATGTAATTTGAATAACTTGCAGTAAGTGATGCAAAAGACTTTTTTATTTGAATTTCTTTTTATTTACATTTTATTTTTTATGAAAGAAATTTTTTACATGTTTTTTTTTTATCTGTTTTGCTGGCTTTTTCCTATTTTTCCCAGCGGTTTTCCACAAAACCGACCATCGCATATTATTGGCAAATGAAATATTCAATATTAATCAAATTGAATTCATATAAATATTTCAATAGCGTCAGCTGTTAGCCATATATGCACACATACACAGTGACACAAAAATAAATGATATTTTTTTGTTTTTGCACACATTTACATAACCAATTGAATTGATAATAACATGACAATGGTAGTAACGGGATCACCACCGGAAAGTCACAAATTTGTATACGAGTATTCACACACACACACACATCCATACATACGCCAACACAAACTCATATGCTGAAGCATATTGAATATTTATAAGCGCTCCAAACGACTGAAAGGCAGAGCAAGTCGAAACAAAGGTTATATACTTACAAAAACACAGCCACAGTTACGTATGCATACATATACATATACATACATATATGCACATGTATACGTATGTACAKTTTAAAAATCGGAGAAATCAACGCTCGCAAACATATTTATATTCATATGTCTAACTGTCCGTATGTCACAACCAATGAAGTGCGTCCAACCAACAAATCAACACGCCGCTCAACCGCTCACTGGGCACTGCGGAAGCGTAGCGCATTTATCATGCGATTAACTAAAATAATAACTGTTTTTTCAACTTTTAGAAAGAAAAAAATATTGTACAACGGTAAAGCCGTTTCGCTTCAATAAAATTTAACTACAATAAAAATTTATTGCGCTAAAAATAATTGAATTAAATTAATTCGTTGTAAAGCAAAGAAACAGCAATGCAACCAGAAACAATTTAATACCCAAGTGCAAATGCTTAATTGTGTTTCGGTGAATAATTGAATATTTCAGTTTTTTATGGCTAAAAAATGTATGATAAAAGAAACACTTTAACTAAAACTTGGCTCCAACAAAGCTACACTATGCTTCACAGGTGCATTTTTATAGCATAAAAGGGTATGAAAAGATATTTTTTCAGATTATTATCGTTTAGTTTGTATGGCAGCTATATGCTACAGTGGTCCGAACTGAATAATTTCTTAAGAGATCATAGCACCTTCTTACATAATCATTTATTCAAAATTTCGTGGTGATATATCACCAAATAAAAAAGTTGTCCATATGAGGACTTGAGTTTGATCKTTCAGTTTATATGGCAGCTATACGCYACAGTAGTCCGATCTGAATAGTTTCYTTAAATATGGTAGCAATGCCTTTTATAATAACCTRTACCGAATTTTGTGAATATATCWTGTGAAATAAAAAAGTTTTCCATACAAGCACTTAAGTTTGATCGTTCATTTTGTATGACAACTACAAGCTATAGTGATACGATCTGGAAAATTTAATCGGAGTTTATAGCARTACCTTGGGTAAAAACATAAGCMAAATTTCGTGGAGRTAKGTTTTCAAATAAAAACACTTAATTTTGAAAAAAATTTAATGGAGCTGCTATAACTGAGCTACTAAATTTTAGAGTGCTGTAACTCAAAAAGTATTTGAGAAAAATTTTCAATGTCATAAAGAAAGAACTCAATGTCAAAGAATAAAACAATGTTTATAAAATTTCTCACTACACCAGTCCAATTTCTTAGACTGACATCTTACAATGGATTTTTTGTCAGTCTCAACGGTTTCTGTATATCCAAGGACTGAACAGCAGCCTCAGAGCTGGAAAATACACACTTTGAGATCAAAGAAATGAAGTAGTTGCTACTATTTAGTCATGTTTAATAAATTCTTCATTAAAAAGAGGTTCTCATAAAAAAGACTTTTTCATTAATAATTAAAATTTATATTCATTGAAATATTTTACTTTCAATTTATTAAATCTTGAGCAATAATCTCATCAATCACCAATGCAACTAATTTAAACATTTTAGTACATTTTCATCAATTTCCTCAAAACTTAACCTTCAAAAATATCCTTGGTACTCTACTATTACTTTCCACGTCATTCTCTAAGGGAAAGTCACTTCTGTAGAATTAAATATAAAACCACTTTTGTATCTCAACGAAATTTGAAGATTTTMTACAACACAATAGTGCAATTTTTTTTTCTTGTCACTTGTTTGACATTTTATACTTCATATTATTCTATGCTACTACATACACATATACATATGTAAGTACCTATATAC
>NW_017536296.1:179382-192295 GCF_001853355.1 Bactrocera latifrons | reverse complement strand
TACACTTTATCTTCATATTTTCTTTTTCACTTTCAAATTTACTCTGCTTTTTCTAAATTTTCCCTAACCCTTATTTAAACTTTATAACTAACCAAATTTCACTTTTTTATTTTCACTTTCTCATTTATTTGCCTTTCTATTTTGACCTTTTCACCTTTTCAAATTTTCACTTTCTCACATACTCTGCTTTTTCCAAACACATATTGGAAGCATTTCTGAACTTTTTCACTTCTTATTTTAATTTTTTTTTTAATTCACATTATTTACTTATTTACTTCTACACTTTTACCTTTTTAATTTTTTACTTTTATAATTTCASTTTTACAACACTTTTTAAATTTTCTTTCTTTTTTTGATACCTTCTCTGCTTTCACATATTTCATTTCCACTCTTCTTTAATATATTTTATTTTTATTTACTGCTTCAAATTTCATTTTATAAATTTTCACAATTTTTTACGCTTTTTGACATTATATTTTCACCATATTCTGCTCTTTAGGCGTTTTCTAGTTATACTCGGCATTCAACCTTCAACCTTGACATTGTTTCCATATACATACATAMACCGTATACATTTTCAAATCGAGAAACCAATATCCTTTCGTGTTTCAGTTTCAGTTTATTAAATCTTGAGCCATGATCTCATCAATCACGTATTCGTGTAGTTGTTATTGTATTTCCAAGATTTCATGAAAATATTCAGATTACACCTCACACACACTACTTAAAACACCTTATAGCTGATGAATTTTATTTAAGTCAGAAATTTTTCACTTTTACGTTTAACTGTTAATTATCATTCATATCTTTAACGTGATTTTGTTGAAATTTCATTACGAAATTCTCTTTAAAAAACCTTAATTTTCCTTTTGTCGGTCTCTATATATTTGTATATTTATTTACTTTAATTTTGCATAAAATTTGCTAGATTACAGTATTCTCTTTACACGACCCTTCACTTTAAAGTCTTTGGTGCACGAATTACTCACAAACATTTTTCGACTTTATTTATGTATTTACTCAGACACACGTACATTCTTCTTTGATTTCCATTTCTTATTCATTATTTTGGTCATATTTGTTTGGTATGCAGTTTTCATATTTTTCATTCGGCATCTCTGTTTATTTGCGTTCAATAACGACTTTCGCTCTGCTTGTCCTTGCGCCTTTGACTTTCGCTGATTGAAATATTTTCGGTTCAGTTGCCACAAAGCGAGTTCAGATTTTTGCACAGTTGATGTCTTTAAGGTATCTTCGATGCACAAAATGCAATCGCTGTGAGTTTACTAAAAAGAAGAACAGTAGAGTGATTTATTTATAGAAGAAATATTTATAAAATTGGATTGATACTATATAATATAAAGGTAATGAGAATAGAGAAATAGAAAATATACTGAAGGAAATGAGTTTAAGAAATTTTTCTTATGCAAATGAGTTTAAGAAATATTTCTTAAACTCATAAATTTAAATGTTTACCATTTGAACGCCAAATATCGCTCCCAGAAGCATAACTTTAGGCGTACATTGTGTTTCACAAGTTCAGTGTACAAATGTATGGACTTCTCACTCAGTTTAAAAAATAGTAAAGCGGTCTAAGCTTATTTATTTATTTATTTATAAATGTGAAAAAATAATGCAATTATTTTTTTACACGATAAAAGGAGCACTGGCTGCCAGGACCTTCGGCTGGTCTAAGCTTAAAAAACAGCAAATTTTCTATTACTACTATTATTATTCGTGAGAAACTGTCAGGTTTACTACTAAAATAAATACAAGACAATATCAAAAATACCTTCATAAGAAACTCTACGCTCTGTGCAGTTACGCCCACTACCCAAGTAAATTGACAAATTGTCATTATTAAAATATAAGCACATAGCCAAAGCGAAGACATTTGGCGACATAAAAAGGACATATTGCGATACACTTCAAGCAGAAAAGAAAAGTTGGAGAAGATACGTGCTCGTTGATGAATGACATGGATAAATAAATACACTTGTATGCGACTTTAACTTACATAAGAAAGCCGTACCGCAGACAGCTTACGTGCAAGTTTGYCAAGTACCTGAGCCTGCTTAAGAAATTCGTAAATCGTCGTAACTAAGCGTAAAATATCGTTTACGCCTGGAGCGGGTATGTCGAAGCATTTTCCTCATCTTCACTTATACAGAACATGAACAAAACAATTTGTCGAAAGAAAGCGAAAGAAATACAAATRTACAGTTATAATAAATGTGTATATATGTATATATGTGTTGCATAATAAATTCCATGGCTGATTTTCGAGCGCTCTTCTTGRGTGTATCTGTCAGGATAGTGAGCTGCCGCATACCCGTCGGCAGCTTGTCAACGCCGACACACCTTTCTCAGCGTGTGGCACACACACGTGCTGTCTGTCAATCGCTAGCTGCGGTTGCTGGWTAAGGCGGAGCTATGGCTTTCTGCTTGCTTATCATCGTATGTTTACTYATTTGGTGTAGCGTGTTTTATCTCCTAAAAGTATGTTAAGTCATTTGGCATTTTCAAATTCCCATTTATGTCTTTACCCTAAAAACCAGCAAAGGAATTTGCCGAGACAATTTACATATACAATGTTTACATATACAAAGGCCTTTATATAGGTATTTTTGGCACACATATAACATATATACAAACACATTGCCACACACATGACTCGGTTTGTCACTACGCTTAGCACATAATGTGCGTAAATTGAAATTTATTATGCCCTTTTTTGACGCTTCGTTACTTCGTTACTTCCGAAGTATCACTTGGTAATATATATGCTTTGTGCATTTGTATTTGTAGTTTTTTGTTAGATTGAAAATCGAACTACGACAACTACAAACGCGCATAAACTTCTTTAACAAGCAATGTATTAACCGCAAGCRTGGCGTAGACACAAAGGAATTGAATGCAGTGCAAACAAGTACTGCTTATTACAGAATTACTAGTGGATGTACATAAACATATACTTACATATTTGTACACACATACACATGCATATMATTTATTCTAGCTGCTTTTAAAGCAAAAATAAGTAGCAATTAAGACTATATTAATTATTAATTCGCTGTTGGTATAAAAATATACAACAACAGCACCAAAAAAATATTGAAGATAACAACAAAAACAATAAGAGTAAATTTCTTCATATATTTTTCAAGCTTTAAAGCAAATATTCTTACATTTTCGTTGCWAAGCAAATCAATTTTAGGAAGCACTTGTATGACAGCTATATGCTATAGTCAACCGATTTGGTTAATTTTCACTATGCACTTTTTATTCTTGTTAATAAATCAAACTATAAAATTTTGTGTTCCTAACTGCTAAATTAAGGGAGTTATATATTTATAAAATTTTAATAATTCAACAATCAGTTTTATGGCAGCTAAATGTTATAGTGAACCGATTTCGATAATTCTTAGTGGCGAGTTTTTAGTCTTAAAGATAAATATTATTATGAAATTTTATGTTTCTAGCTGCTTAATTAAAGAAGTTATAAGCAAAAAGTGTCATATCTGGAAAATCAGTGGTATGAAAGCTATATGTTGTAGTCAATCGATCTAGTTGAATTTCACGATTAACATTATATGCTTGGAAATAAATATTATTATTAAATTTTATCTTCTTAGCTGCCAAAATAAAAGAGTTATGCTGCAAAAGTCTCATATCTAAGCAATCGTTTATATGGCAGCTATATGTTATAGTCAACCGATTTTAATAATTTTTACTAACAACATTTTGATTTTAAKTCTAAATAATATTACGAAATTTTGTGCTGTTAGCAGCTTATTTGYAGAAGTTATAAAGCAAAAGTGTTTTATTTGAACAATTATGTAGTTGTATAACAGCTACATATCGCAGTTAACCGATCTGGATGATTTTCACTATCAACGCTTTATTATTGAAAATAAGTGTWTCCGTAAAATTTTATCTTCATAGCTGCCTAAATGAAGAAGTTATACTGCAAAACTCTCATATCTGAACAATCGGTTGCATGGCAGCTATAACTTATGACCAACCGATTTTGAAATTTTTCAAAAGCAATTTATATACATTATAATAAATATTTTGACGAATTTTTATACTTTTAGCTGCTTAGTTGAAGCATTTATAACGCAAAAATCATATAATTGACCGGTCGCTTATGTGGCAGATATATATTATAGTCATCCGTTCACTACTAATTTAACAATTATATCAATAATTAATAAAATACATTTTTTTGCGAAATTTCAGTCAACGAACTGTTAAATTAAGTATATTACGGTTAGTTTAACTCGCAACTTTATTTCAAGGAACTTATCTTGTCTGCTTCTTCATTGCAAAAAACAAAAAAAAAACATTCCACTAAAAATTATCTTCGTGAACGACTTAAAACTATCCCGCTCAAAATCAGTTTCATGGCGACGTTGYAAGTTTCACAACCGCAAGCGCACAGCAATAATCGTTGTAATCAGTACAAAAAAAGTTAAAAAAAAAAATAAACATAACCGAATTACGAGTATTATGCGTTGAACGGGTTGAGAAAGAGCACACACACACACTCACAGACACTTATACACATACACATAAGTAAGAAACTTGCAAMTAAATTTATTCAAACCAAAATTGTTGCGCTCCCTCATACACTTTGTATGGGACGCTATGGCGTATGAGTCACAATTTATKTTATTTTTGCAAGCTTCGTACAATTCAAGTCAAATATATACGAAAACTGTTGGAAGCTGTGGAGAAATGCAAAGTAAATATAATATGTAAATGTGGAAATTCTTCTTCTTAGTCATGAGTTGCCGTCAAGGACATTTGAGTGCAAGCCTTTACATAAGAAATCGGTTACACGCATTTTATTACAGTGCTCGAGATTTTACGATTTTTTCCACTTTTTTTGGTATTGCTCTGCARAGGTATTGTAGTGCTCTTAAATGTAGGTGGTGTAAAAGTTAAGTTGAACTTAAATTTTTGGGGGATATTGGAAGGATGTGCATAGACACTACAGTTTTGTACCATTTCTTTGATTTCTCAGCACCAAAACTTTTGATTTGAGAGGTGAATTTAATCAAAACAAGCTTATACCAGTAGCAATTCAATTTAATATTTATATATTTTTCTTTAGGCTTTTAATTATGACTTGTCTGCTATCTACCTCTCTCTCTCTCTCTCTCTCTCTCTTACAGTAAAGCCCAAACAGCCCTTAATTATTTACATAGCACTAGTTAATTCAAGGAAGCCTGTCTATTTACTTAAAACCATATTTTCAAAATACTGGCTCTATTATTCATATGCACAAGCCATTAGTCACTTCTAGGAATCCAACTTGTCGAAATAACTTTTTGGTGGCTTTTGAGATTTAAGCAAATTATTAGAAATTTTACAAGGCGTATAAAGTAAAGTGAAATAAGTGAAATCTGTTTTGTTTCTGATTCAAAGAGAAGCTTCACAATTCCGAGTACCGAAACTTCGGGATTGAGTCAATTGAAATTAAAAAATAGTTGAGGACTATTTTTGAAAAATTGGAATTCAGGTTGCGAGTCCCGAAAATATTTAGTCCCGAAATTTCGGGATTGAGGTTGAACATTTATTCATATTTCTATGATTTAATATATGTATTTCATTATTTTATTCAAAAATTAGGTCTTTCAACATTACAATTCCGAGTTTTGGGAATTTATCTAGAAATTAGCCTCTTCTCTCAGTTGTGGAAAATTGCATTTTTTCTACATAAAAATTTTGTTTTGAAACATGTATAGTAATAATTTTGATTCTTCAGTGCCATAGCAGCTGACTTCTGTATTATCAAAATGACAAAAGACAAGCATAACTAAAATCTTAAATCCCGAAATTTCGAGATTGAATCATATCATGTTAAGTCCCGAAATTACGGTATTGATGGTGAACATATATTTATATTTTTATGATTTAACAATATGTGTAGATATTCTGATATTCTTCTCAAATTTTAGGTATTTCGGTATTAGAATTTCATGAGTCCCGAAATTTCGGGATTGAGTCGTTTAAAGAAAAACATAATTTACGAATATTTTTTCAAATTACCGCAATTTCTGGTGTTGGTAATGAAAATAATTTATTTTCTCAATAGTGGAAAATTTTATTTTTCTCCACCCAAAAATTTCTGTACTGAATCATTTATAGCAATATTTTTAAAATTTCGATATTGAGTTATTTAAAGAAAAATAATGCTCATAATTACATAGTTTCAAAAAATTGAAGTATTAAAATTGGTAGTTTCGAGTTTCGAGATCGAGAGTAGAAAGTTCTTCATTTTTCGGGATTGCGTGAGAAAAATAAAGCTTACAATTAGTTTCAAAAAATTTAGCTATTAAAATTTTTAGTCCCGAATTTTCGGGATTCAGGGAAGAAATTTGTTAATTTTTCTCATTTCCAAGTAGTGAGAATGTGAAATTCATGTCTTACAGATTTTTTGCAAATTTTAATCCCGAAACTTCGAGATTTCAACGATTGAGAGAAACATTTTTTTAAAAACAACAATTTCAAAGAATTTTAGTCTCGAAATGTTAAGATTCATATACATACATATGTAGATACTTAAAAAATCAGCTCCTCAAGGAAGGAAATTGTTAGTCCTGAAACTTCAGTATTTTAATGATTAGAAAAAAAAATTCGTTAAATAATAATTTCGAAAAATTTTAGTCTCGAAATTTCATGATATTGAATATATGTATGGATATGTATATATCATATCATATAAGTTTCTCGATATTTTKGTGCGTATAGTTGTTTTATAAAGAATGCGTAGAAATATCGTAATTTTTTTTTCGAAAGTTTCCAATTCAAATTTTTTTCGTCCACCAATTTGTGACAGATAAACTCCAAACTTGCAACAGGTCATATTCGACCTCACCACCACTTTAAACCCCTCGAGTTCGACAGAAAAAAACTCAAAACACGAGCGCAGCTTAATCAACCTAWCCTGCCTCCTTCTAGAAATAATCAATCAACAGTCCAGCACTTAATTTTCATTTCCACCAAGTCCCTAATTGTAAAAAATACAGAAACTTTTTTCTTCTATGTACTCTTTCTCTCTTTATACACTAACGCAATTATTTCGATAAATAACTTCGAAAAGACTTGATTATATTTATATCAATGATGATACCGTAATTTTCAAATAACTCTTCATCGCCATAATATTTACCGCTCCAGCTACTTTTCGCAATTGATAGCAAAACTTTCTTTTACTGTACACTTTTCGCACATTTCTCTACATTTACCGCTCTCTGTCGATTGCTTGGGGTGTGCCCAATGCGAAATGTAAATAAAAATWATGTGGCAGAAGTTGTTGTTGCGTATTTGCTTAAGTGACTAGCGCTGCAGTGAAGGAAGAAGTTTGAGCAAAAAAGTTCTGGACATTTTTTATTTGCTTTTTATTTTATTATATTTTATACTATTTCTCAGCTCTGCTTTGTCTCTGTCGATTATGGCGAAAAGTTGGCAAAGCGCCTGCGGCCATAGCTTTGCAATTCTTTTGCAATTTTTCCAATTTTGCGTCTTTTATTTCACATTAAAAGCGGACGTTGCTTCAAATTGTCAGTTTTAGCACACTTTTCGACGGTTTTGCCTCGGAGCGCATCGCTTGGAATGGGAAAATTAAGTTTATGGATTTCTGGATTTCTGGAAGTAGCGCACATAACCTTCAATTTGTACTAATGGAACTATGCCATTTGCTCGGAGAAATTTAGCTAAACTTTTTAATTTMATTTTACTGCACTAATATGGATTCTAAATTTATGTGTATAAATATTAGGGTGCAACACTTTTCATGTACGCAAAAACTACCATATTTTGTTGTTTAATAAAAATAAATGTTGGTAATCCTGTTTAGAAAATATGTCTGCCTATTCTTTCACAKTTTCCGTTTGGTTGAATATTTTTTATTTACTAACTTTTTATGTATTTGAAAAAGGTGGCAACTTTTTTCAGTAAATATTTTTTATTCCAACTTTTTATTAACATGTCAATGTTTTTTTTTTTAATGTTTAATTTGATTAAACATTTTTACAGCTGGCAACGCTTTTAAATATATTTTCAACTGTAAACTTACTTCCCACTATTTTTAGGAAATATTGTATAATCCTTCAAATTTATTCAACATCTGCACTTTGTAAACTTTCCTCATCTTATAATTTTTTTATTAAATATAGAAAAAAGTGGCAACCCAGAAAAAAATATTTTTTAATGAAAACTTGTTGCGRCTTTTTATAATCTAATTTTTATTTTAATAATTTTTTGATAGGTTGCCACTTCTTAAGATCCAATTTCAACTGTAAACATATACAACTTTCGTGTTTCAATCGTTTTTTTTTGTGTTTTCTCGATTTTGCTACGCATTTAAAAAAGGTGACAACTCTATAAAAGAATATTTCTTTAGCCACTTAAACAACAAAACCTTTATTTTTTATTTAGGATTTTTAATTATTGGTTAATTTAAAAATATGAAAACTCCAATCATAAACAATTTTTTTCAAACACAAAGTATATTTCTTAGCCTATTCATAACGATTATTTTATTTGAAAATGTAAACAGGTGGCAACCTACTAATTTTTTTTTTAAATTTTCAATCACAAATTTTATATCTTTACATTTTCAAGATTTTTTTATCATAACGATTATTTTATTAAAAAAATTTAAACAGGTGGCAATCTTTTAAAAAAATTCAAACTAATTTTAACACTAAAAACTCAATATTAGAAAAAAATTTAATAAAATCTCTGATTTTCTTTTTGGTAACACCCTAATGTAGTACATACACAAGTACACACATAGGAAAGCTTAAGTAGCATTAGCACTAGTTCGCTATCTAAGTGCTCTGAAAGCCTAAGTATCGCCAAGCAAACGCCACTGGCACTTGGGGAAGCGCAGTTAGCAACCACACCCTGTTTAACGTCCAGGCCACAACAACATCACAGCTTAATTCCCAACTCGGCCACACGCCACATGCAACCGCTTTTGTATTAAATGAAGSTAATGATGCATATGAACGCTGCTATCAGGTCCCATTACCAGCATGCGTGTTTGAACACACATACATACATGCYCATACCCTGAGGCAGTCGCACAGTCTTTCAGGCAAGAGATCTGCATAAGTTAGCAGAACAGTGTAATTCGCCAGCATCAGCTGAATACACACGCAGCAGCGCATGGTTGTATTTCACCAAACATACATGTAATTTACACACACACACACTCTCTCATCTACATACAGATCCATTGGACAAGCATTGTGAACCCTTGAGCTTTCCTTCCTTCCTTCCTTCCTTCCTTCCTTCCTTCTCCACTTCTTTTCCATCTCACTAAATAGCCCGTGGATTCACTTGCAAGAGACAGCTCAGCTTCAATGCATGCGTCTTCTACCGCTCAGCTGCCCTTTCGTGCAGCAACAACTAATCACATTCAACTAAATGGACAGCGGAGCTCAAAGCTCAGTGATGGACACCTTGCCACATAAATTTACGCACACATTCTCAGACACCTATATTTGTATGGCAGCTGTTGCCGGTAGTTGCGGTCAGCAAATAGCAGTCACACACATACACATATGTACTACATATATATTTGTATGCATATGCATGTGGCATGTGGCAACACTGTGCTTTAATACCATCAATGCATTAATAACGGTAATTTTTGTTGTTATGTTTTTGTGGTTATCTCATTCAGTGCACGTTGAGATTTGCAATTTACAGTTATATATATTTTACACTGAAATGAGTCATATATATAGAAAGCGAGATAAAAACCACAGGAAATTCTCAATTCCCAGAAAACATTAAACATTTTTGGAAGTGTGTTATGTGAGGTATGGAAATGAAGGAAGATTTTCGCAGAATACTTTCTATTAGCTATTCTAGGCATAATAAAACAGTACGTAATAAAAAGCKTATGTATTTTTTGCCCGTCCTGCCTTCTGTCTATTTGTATATACGCGAACTAGTCTCTCAGTTTTTGAGATATGTCGCTGAAATTTTGCACACATCTTTCTTTCATAACGATGCAGTACATTTGTCGGTATCACTGATATCGGATGACTATAGCATATAGCTGTCATACAAATTTACCAATCGGAATCAAGTGCTTGTATGGAAAACTTTAACATCTGACGAGATATCTTCACGAAATTTGGTAGAGGTTATAACGCAAAGCAATACCTCAATATCCTAAGAAATGATTTAGATCGGACAACTATAGCACATAGCTGCCATACAAACTGAATGATCAAATTCACGTCCTTKTRTGAAAAACTTTTTTATTTGATAAGATATCTAGACGAAACTTAGCAGGTGTTATTTCACAATGCAACTCTATAATCTCCAGACAAATTATTCAGATCGGATTACTATAGAGTATAGCTGMCATACAAACTGGACGGCCATACTCAAGTTCTTAAATAGAAAACTTTTTTATTTGATAAGATTTTTCCACGAAATTTTGCAGGTATTTTTGCCCAAAGCAACTCTACAATTTTGAAAGAAATTGTTCAGATCGGACCACTATAGCGTATAGCTCCCATGCAAACTGAACGATCAAACTCAAGCCCTTGTATGAACAACTTTTTTATTTGATAAGATATCTGAGCGAAATTTAGCAGATGATATTGTCCAAAGCAACGCTATAATGTCCRAACATTGCGTTCAGGTCTGACCATTATTTCATAAAGCTGCGATACAAACTTTCTGGTCAAAATCAAGAWAAAGATTTAATTCACCTATTTTAATATTTAACGAACTTTTTAAGCGAGCAACTGTGGTGTTGGAAGCTCATGGCATTCACATACAAATAAAAATCGAGCACTACATAAACACTACCATTAACTGCTTCCATAGATAACTGCGTCAAAAAATATGCAAAAATTTAGCCAACCACATTTCGAACCTAAACCTCACCACCCAACAGTCACGCACATATTGCATGTCATTTTATAATACAGCCTCCTTACATTCGTACATTCATAACAGTATAAAACAGCTTATTTCCAACGCACTAAGCACTTGACCACATGTTACTCATACGCCACGTCATCCAATCATTCCAAGAAGTAAGGCATTACCACAAAGTTAATTAAAACAGCAAAAAAGCAGAAAAGCGGCAAGTAACAAGTAAATACATTAATCATACACCTTTCACAAGCAACTCAGTAGTATACTTGCTTGCAAAGTTATCAAAAAGCCAAGTATTTCAAAATTCACAGACGAAAATTCATTAAATATTTTTATTAAACATTAAATATATTACAATTTTCCACCACAGCGTGACTTAATTCAGCTATGACAACAATTACAATTATTATTCATACAATTGAAATTAGTAGTCATATTTAAGCAGATCATGTCAATATACACGCCAGCCCTGACAAATATTGTCAACAAACATGATATTGAAGCTACGCGTTATACAAATATTGAAAACAAAGTTATATATTTACGCGTAAACAGTTATTTTTGGAGCATAAATTTGCATAAATCCTAATGCGTTGCAGAGTCATGCAAATATGTAATTTCATGGAACACAAATTAATCGTGATTCAGTATAAATACTCAAACCAATGGCTTATTTGCATGAAAGCAATGCGAGCTAATATGAAATTTAGTTGGAAAATTGAATTGTGTGACTGAAATTATAAACTATATATTTTTATTTTTTTTATTTCTATTTTTTTTTTACATATTTTATTAAGAAATACCACATTTTATTTATTATTGTCAATCCATGCCACATACTCACAACAAAATGGGTTTCATAAAGTGCCTCTCATGCAATCACCAATTGTATGGACTAAAGTCAGCCAGCTGTTCGAAAATCCTTTTATTCGTTATTTGGGAAGTAAGCCTTGTTTTTACCCAATTAGGGACGACATGACCTAGTCAGCACAGCCGATGTCTCTTGATTCGCTGAACTATATCAATGGCGTCGTATAACTCATACAGCTCATCGTTCCATCGAATGAGATATTCGCCATAGTCAACTCGCAAAGAACCATAAATCTTTCGCAGAACGCATCTCTCGAAAACTCGCAACGTCGACTCATCAGYTGTTGACATCGTCCAAGCCTCTGCACCATATAGCAGGACGRGAATAATGWGTRACTTATAGMGTTTGGATTTTGTTCGTCGAGAAAAGACCTAACATCTCAATTGCTTATTCAATCTGAAGTTCCACCTGTTAGAAAAAGTTATTGTGCATTTAATTTTGAGGCTGACATTATTGTTGATGTTGATACTGGTTCCAAGATAGACGAAATTATCTACTACTTYGAAGTTACGACTGTCAGCAGTGAYGGCGGAGTCAAGYCACGAGTGCAACGACTGCTCGTTTGATGACAGGAGATATTTCTGCTTGCCCTCGTTCGCTACCAAATAYATTTGCTTCACATCTTAGTCCAGAACTAACCGTGCGGTTGTTATGACGCCAATGATATCGATGTCACCTTCACTATTCAGCTCAGCTCGAATTATTTTCTAAAACAGTAGATTGAAGAAGTCACACAAAAGGCAGTCGCCTTGTCTGAAACCTCGTTTGGTATCGAAAGGCTCGGAGAGGTTCTTCCCGATTTTGGCGGAGCTTTTAGTGATGCCAAACGTTAGCTTAAACAGTCTTGAAATCTTCTGTTGGTTTTGTCTTCTGTTAGTTTTTCGGCCAGMTTTTCAAGCTCTTCGTACTCACGCATTTCGGCGCCTCTCTTTGTTTTCTGCAAATGCATCTCACTTCCCTCTTCAACCGAGAGTTGACCTATTATACCTGAATAACGGCCAGAAAGGCAAGCGTTTACTAAACAGTAGTGATTACTTTGAGAAAAAATGGGTTTTCGCGYGAAATTTAAATTGAAAAGTATTAGCAGGATTTATATGGAAATCACTTTCTAACGGAATTCAT